>NW_024040040.1:63739068-63759904 GCF_014851395.1 Micropterus salmoides | reverse complement strand
TATGGGCCAACCCTAATTACAGTTTGGACCGTCATGAAAAAGCTTCCGCTCTGACATCAAATACAAAGTCATTTTGGTACAAAGGCTTTCATTTTTCCTTTGTTTCAGATGCCAGCACAGCAGAAGGAGCGGAGGACCGAGGAGGAAACGACGTAAAGATAACAGGATTTAGAAAGAGCTGGCAGAGAGAGAGAGAATTGGACAGAGACAATAGTGGAGACAAATATGGCACAGCGAGACAAGGAGACGGACAAAAATGAACAAAAAATGGAAACATGATAAGGATGATGGATGTAGAGAGAAAAAACCACAGCCACTCGTCAGACCAGTGGAAATGCCATTAAGTTTGGATGTGGATGAAGCGCAAAGAGATGAAGCAGATCAGAACAATGAGACAAATAGAGATAATTCACAAACTTCATAAGCTAATTCTCCCAGTTCCCACTTTAGCAGCCTACATCAGTCACGCAGTATGTATGTATATAATTTTGAGGGGACTTCAAAAGTGTTTTCCTTACTCTGTCAGTTAAAGTTAACAATGGTGTATTCTATGTTGTAGTGGAGAGGAGCTTGACACACCCACACCCATGTCTGTGCACTTTCCAGAGTGTATGTGAGAGAGAGAGAGTGTGTGTGTGTGTGTGTGTGTGTGTGTGTTGGATATTTTTGGGCCGGTTATTCTGATGACATTGATGGTATGTGATGGTGATAACAGTTTATGCTCATGCGTGTGTGACAAAGAAAGTTGGCGCGTGTGTGTGTTCCTGTTTGTCAGTAGATTGGACAGACAGTTTATACTGCAGATCCTGTGCAGGTGAGGATGTATGTGTGTCAGTCAGTGTATTTAGAGACTGTGTGTTTATGTGGGTGTGTTTCTGTATATGTCGCTTTTCTCCAACATAATATCCGCTTCTGCCTTTGTACTTTGCCTCCAAATTTGTCTCTGTTTTGTCTTCAAGAATGGACATTTAACGGTTGAGAGAAGGATGACGAATGTCTGTCTCATTGTTGTGCTTTGACTGACATTTTTCACTCTTGTCAATTTGAAGCAAACGTAAAAGCAAAATGATCTCATATTTTGACAGAGTATAATTAAAAAATGAGACAAAATAATCTAAAAACATCAAATCTGATTTGTTACTTATTCCAAGAATTCTCAGTAAACCGCTTCTGTTTTACATGCTACATGTCAGCCTTGTAAAATCCTTAGCTAGTAAGAGGTCGAAGTTCACAGACACAGTGCCCTCACAGTATATACTTGTCATCATCATGGAAGGAAAAGAACAGCCACAAAAAAGGAGAGAATTTATCTATTCCTGGATTTTAGACTTCAATCGTTGTTCCTATTTTTTGTTGTTTCATTTCTCATCATAAGGTGATCTGGGATCTTTCTATGAAAATCCCCACCTATTCTATCACTCATGCACAAACCCACATATACACACACAGACTCACACACACACACACACACACACACACACACACACACACACACACACACACACACACACACACACACACACGAAACAATTTGCCTGACTTACTGTAATCCAGGAAAACATATTTGTTACTGTAAATCTCCCGGCATAGCCTTTTTTTATTGTCTGTTTCTGTCTAAACCTTCTCCTTTTTCTTTATCTCCTTACACCCACCTGTCTCAATTACTTACCAACTTGTCTTTACCTCTCTCATATCTAAGATAGACAGATTTAAGATTCGTGCAGAGAAAAAAACACACCCCCTGACATCAAACCGACACACACACACACACACACACACACACACACACATTATCCTCACACCAACATCTCAGGCCAAGTTCTTGACAACAGACTCCCAGTAGTCTCTGCCTCCTCCACAGCTTTATAATTGACCTTCTGTGTGTCTGGCCATCTGTGTGACTCCAGTCGCCCTGTTTGAACATATTCACTGTGACTGCCGCTCACTGGTCCCTCTCCACTTATTTTCTTTGCCCTTGCTTTCTCCTTTTCTGTCTGCTTATCCTTTCAAACCCTACAGGCCTAAATGGAGATGACAGTATCGTTCAATTTCTCCATACAGCACAAACTCTGCTCTCTCTCCTCTCTCCTCTGACAGAAAAATTCACTGCAGTGCTGTGCAGTCATGTTTCCATTCTGACTACTAAGAGGGCCAAAAACTGGAATATCAAACATAAGAAAATAACTTTCTTTATTATAAACACAGCATTACTAATAGTTATCAAGCACAGAGGCCTCAGTGTCGTCCTGACTGTACTTACCAAACTCCCGGACACAAATACAAATAAAGCAGTGAACAGCGGTAAAGGGTAATTTTGTTTACTTCTCTTAGAATTTAATCTGCAGGAAGCTGCTAATGTTGATGATGATAATGGTCCTGATGCTGACGACCTTGATGATAATGATTATGTTGATGAAGATGCACTGTGCCTCTGCAGCACAAAGTCATCTGACATCTGCACACAGTAGACCAACAGCGCCCCTGTGTGGCGAGGACTGAAAAGTCAAGCTGAGAGAACATCGTGCTGTTAAGTTTAAAGCAGGATTCACATACAGGCTGAGCACAGTTTTCTTACATGTTTTCCTGTTATGAAATTATTTACAAACAGAGCACTACATACGATGTTTTGGATTCATGGGAAATTAGATTAGTTATACTGAAAGTTTTTATTTAAGCGTTTTGACGACATTTTTATACAACTGAGATTCCGTTGACTAAAAAAATCTATTAATCTATTATCTCAGGTCACTTTTCAGGAACTCAGTTTTACTTTTTTAAAATTACCTGGTGTTGCTGAACAATTACAATCTAGTGGTATGCTAATTTATTTTTTCAAAAGCTTACCATTAATGCAATTTTTAAACCAAAGAAAGGGCGTTTAAAGGCTTTTTATGTAAAACCTTCATATTGCTCTAAGGATAGCTTTTATTATCAAATAAGATTCAGTCTGTCACGTTTTATTCCTGTAATTTAATGTAGCCTATTTACTGAAAAATGCATCAAAGACGATGATGGCGATGGTGACAGCCCATTGGTGCGTTTGACTTCATGCGGCGCTGCGCAGCGCTGACTTAACGTGATGCATGCCGGACTTTAAATAAGGCAGCTGGTTAGAAATTGTGTCCGACTTTCACCCGCGCTACAAAACGTCACCATGTCACATGACATTAAAACCTCGCGGGAGCAAGGCGGCTGCAGTTGCTTTTCCCCGGCTGCACCAAGTTGGAACCACACTTTTGCCTGGTCTCGCGGCATTATTCTTTGCAAATGCCGCGAGATCAATCATTGATCTCAGCTCACAGTAAGCTCTCGCAGGTAGAATGTGTCCGACTTGACGGCGCCGTTTTTATTCCCCGCCCCTGCAGTCACCTGCAGCTCTCGTTAGACTATGAAGTCGTGAAAATAATCCACCAAATATTTAGTAGGACTTGATGGAAGAATTATAAAATAAACTGTGATTGAGCTTTTTCATGTTTTGTTACATATATTCCCCTTTCTGCACAACAAATGTCAAATGCACTATTATCCAAATGTTTATAAGTCTGTAAGCATGTGGTTGTGTGTGGTTGTGTGGTTGTGAGTGTGTGTGTGTGTGTGTGTGTGTGTGTGTGCTGCAGTATGACAGATCTCTACATGATCATAAATGTGGATGAATGTCTGCTGGTGGAACAGAATGAGATAAAGATGGATTGAACTCATCGCGGAAAACCAGGAGCAGACGGGCCGATCCATCTTCCACCAACCGGTGTGTGTGTGGTCATACTGTACACTTCCAAAGTTAGAAGAGAAAGCACATGTATAAACAAAAAGCATTCAGACATGTATTTATTTATCTTTGTTTGACTATGTCACCATTAACTATCATTCATCACTGTTTTTCATCAGCAGAAATACAGCACAACACTGTGCTCTCTCATATGACCTGTGAAATCTCACCAACATAATATGTAAACTGTGAATCAGAAAAAAAAGGTTACAGCAGCAATTAACAGCAACAATTACACTCTGCACTAAATAGCTGACTCTGTAGTACCTTGGAAAGTCCAATGAGAGGCAGCACCGCAGCACTACAGAGTACTACAGCTGCTCTGTGAGAGGATCAACAGACTTATGAAATGAAAGATAAAGATGAAGTTCTAAATTCAGCACTGACAATTGTGTTCTCAGTGTCAGGAGCTGTCCTTTGATGTAATTCAACATGAACATACATATACATCTGTAATACTCTGGGCAATACATATCAGCATGAGTTTCTAGACTGAATTATAAGACTGATGCTTTACCTCAAAATTTTAAAAGTCTCCAACATCATCAGGCTTATTTTCTCAGACTTTAGAAAGCTCCTCCAGAAGGACAGAAAACCTAATATAAAAGGTTGAGCGGCACTCCACATTATGAGTAAAGTGAACCTGATGTGTAAAATTATCTCTTAGTGCTTAGGCTGTTTGCAGGCTGTGACTATCTTGGCAAATGTGATAATGAAAAAATCCATTAGTTACTAACTGCTTCATATTATATAATATCATGAACATTATTATTGTAGACAGGGCACTATTTTGACAGTGAATGTGTCAATGTATAATTTTGCGCTAACAGGAAATGATGCACCCAAAGACATTAATCAAACTGTGGTTGTATCCAAAGTCACTCCCTATTTAGGGAGATTTATTCACTACATAGGTCCTCAAAAATTCCCACAATGGAAGAGCAATAAGTAGTATAAGAAGATTTTATAATACCAAATTACCATTATGCAACTGAACAGCTGTCAGTGATTACATTAATTATGCTGATTCATTATTACAAATCTCAATTCACTGCTCACTATAAATTAAACCAGTGAGTGTCTATTACATAGAGAGTAGTGAATGAGTAAATGAGGGAGTGATTTTAGACACAGCTTAAGATTTTAGTGTAACTGTAAACTCTAAACCATTACAAATATCAAACAAAAATAACCCCCTCAGGATTCATTAGTTTTTGTAATTCATTTTCAGAGCTGCTGCTGGAGCATTCATTCCACCATCCTAAAGATGGATACTATTGTGCACCACGGCATAACAGTCCACATTATTATTCCAATCCATTAACAGTGGACTCAAATTTAAGCAATTCTCCAGGCACGTAATTTTGCCCTTTCCCCCAGTGTGAACACAATACTATACAAAAACATGGTTTAAATAAGCAGATATGCAGAATTCATATTGAACAAAGTTATACACTTATCAGAGCATGGTATTGTAAAGGCACATATTCAACAAACGCTTACATATTCAATGAAAATGATTTAAGAAAGCTACATAACTAAAACTAAAGGCAAGATTTACCTTATCAGAAAACTTTTAATGGATAGGCTCTTCACTGCAAAGCTCTTCCAAAAGCAATTTGGATCGTAGAGTAACGTGATTTTGAAAAAAGCAATCTCCACAAAACAACTGCAGTGAATAATAGCCAGAGCAGGAGCAGTAACTTATCAGGATGTGACTACCTCTTTTCTGAGTGGGTACCTACTGTTAGTGGTTTAAATGTTATTCCACTAAGTGAAGATTTATACTGGAGTTGCCAAATGGGAGAAATAACAAGGGAGAGAGAAGAAGAGAAGGTGAAAGGAAGGTCAGGGAGGTAAAGGAGGGGGGACAAAAATGGAGGGAACTGGAAGTCACACAAGAACCAGTGTGGTGAAATGAGCACCACCCACCAACCACATGTTGGTAAATTTAGGCTGAGTCTGTCTATTTCACCAGTCACTCAGGAAGGTGATAAATTGCAGTTTTGAAGCATGATCTCTTTGAAACCCAGTACCTGCACTAATTGCATCTCAAATAGCAACCGCTCGGAGATGTTTTCTAGCTGACCCTACTCCCTTATTAACTTCACGACAGTAAAGGTCAGTAAGATGAATTCCCCCCTTCAGGGTCATTGGGTTTTAGGCTGAACAGTATCAGTAACTGTGATTATCTACGTCGCTTTTCTATCTAAGCATTTCAGCATTTCTTCATGCTGTTGTCTGTTACCCTTTAGCTTTTTACCTAGCTGAACCTTTGTTCACTTTGTTTTCACTCAGCACTGCACTCCGGCTGGTGTTCTCTCAACCCTGTTTTGTTTTTCCTGGGCTGGCAGAGGTTTTGACTGACAGATAAGTCCTGTGGCTAGGTCAGTGCATTGCTCCCGGTCTCATATCTGTTCGGTTGTCTTCCAGTTCCTGCTGGTGATTCTCATTGTTTTCATCCTTCGCCTAGCCCTCTGTACTGGCTACCTCTTTACATCTATTTAGTTTTCTTCCCTTGCTGGCACCTCAACCAGCTAGCGTGTCATCTGCTTTACTGCTGGCCATTACCAGAACAGCAAATACACATCCATCTGCTTTACGGGGCTCTGTTGAGATCTTAAATAAAGCTGGCATATAGGTTATATAACCTATACCTACAGAGAGTGGAAGTGACAGAACGATGCAATTTCACCAAAACCTGACATTCTTGCAGTTGTGTGTTTTCAAAGATTAAAATTTGATTTAAGCTTTTCAGTCTGACCCATCTGCGTACATTGATGCCAGAACACAATACTAACTGCCAACAAGCTGTGTTTTTGGCTTCATTAATAATAATGGTTATAATATGTTTCAATAAACAATGAAAATTAAGTCTTAAAAGCTAACCTGTACAAGGAGATTATGATCTGCCACATTCTCCATTAGTAAGCAGTGTCCTTGAACAGGACCTGAAGCCTTGCATGCTCACTCAGCGTTAAGTTGCCCTGGATGAAAGCATCAGCTAAATATTAAGTGGAAAATGTGACAGCAGGTTACCTCTTTGGAGGTAGTGATTAGTGATTAGCTTTCTTTTATCGCAACCAAAAACAAATCAGTGACTGAAAGCAATCACAAAACCTCATGCAGTCATTAACATATGCAGAAAAAGTGATTGTGGTCATCTGTTAAGGCTGCCACACAGTGTTTTTTTAACTCCAGCTCTGCCAAGGTCAAACCAATGTCACGGTGCTTATCAATCACTGGAAATAGGGAAATCTCACTTGCTCTTTAGAAATGAAAATGGCGATAGATGTAATTGGAAACGGAGTAAATGACGTTATCACACAAACAAACTGGTTTTCGAGGGCATGTCCCCTTTATCCATTTAATTCCCCCTGTCCTTGTGTGTGTTCACTGTCTTTACATGAGTGCATCTGTGTGTGCAGTGTCTGTTACTTAGCTTATAGTGATGTGCATCCAGGTCTGTGTAATGCAGGCCAATGTGCTGAGTCTCAGAAGATCAGATCATCACCAAAATTAACACCTGAAAACCTCCATTTACATTAACATGTGTCCAGAGGTTAGGTTCAACATGCATATATTTCTTCCAGATTTGTCATTTTCCCAATAATGCTTACCCCATAGAAAAATAGAAAAATACACACCTGAATAGAATATGGGCGTTAACACTTAAGTATGGGCAAGTATCAGTCGACGCTGGTGCGATAATCAACTTTTAAAGATGCATAACTTTCTCAGTGCCTGGGAGACGTGGTTAAAAAGGAACATGAGGGGAATAACTTTGCATTAGAGATGAGGAAATACGGTCCTGCTAGCAAAGGCAATACAGTATTTCAATTCCCTGAGGTGAGTGTGAATGAAATGCAGACACATATAAAATGCGAATGCAGGGTGTGAGCGAAACAGAGCCCTGGAGGATAGATTTAAGGGTCTAACTTTAAGTTTCCCTGTAGCACCAAATTAACACTAAATATCTGTAGTTGGCTGACAGGGTTGATCAATAGTTAATAATTATTTTGTTTAGGAAAATTCAGATTTTGATCCCCATTCACCTCTTGAAAGGAGTGCCGAATGACCTGTCAAGAAGCAGCTTGACAGATTATGTTAAAACATGTAGCATAGCTTTATCCAGAAAAGAGAAGAGGCTGCAGGTGGAGTGGAGAATAGTTTGAGGAACCATGAATTGAGAGGTGAAAAATGTAACTGCTAATAGGGTTGCAACAAACAATTATCTATATTATCTTGTAAGTGGAAATTCATTCTCAACCTTGGGGAAACATATCTATGGCAAATATTCTAAATGCAAGGTCCAGTTATTTAGCTTCCCACAGCCTTCTTTCCATATACAGTGGGTACGGAAAGTATTCAGACCCCTTTAAATTTTTCACATTTTGTTTCATTGCAGCCATTTTCGAAAAATCAAAAAAGTTCATTTTATTTCTCAGTAATGTACACTCAGCACCCCATCTTGACAGAAAAAAACAGAAATGTAGAAATTTTTGCAAATTTATTAAAAAAGAAAAACTGAAATATCACATGGTCATAAGTATTCAGACCCTTTGCTCAGTATTTAGTAGAAGCACCCTTTTGATCTAATACAGCCATGAGTCGTTTTGGGAAAGATGCAACAAGTTTTTCACATCTGGATTTGGGTATCCTCTGCCATTCCTCCTTGCAGGTCCTCTCCAGTTCTGTCAGGTTGGATGGTAAACGTTGGTGGACAGCCATTTTCAGGTCTCTCCAGAGATGCTCAATTGGGTTTAAGTCAGGGCTCTGGCTGGGCCATTCAAGAACAGCCACGGAGTTGTTGTGGAGCCACTCCTTCGTTATTTTAGCGGTGTGCTTAGGGTCATTGTCTTGTTGGAAGGTAAACCTTCGGCCCAGTCTGAGGTCCAGAGCACTCTGGAAAAGGTTTTCGTCCAGGATATCCCTGTACTTGGCCGCATTCATCTTTCCCTCGATTGCAACCAGTCGTCCTGTCCCTGCAGCTGAAAAACACCCCCACAGCATGATGCTGCCACCACCATGCTTCACTGTTGAGACTGTATTGGACAGGTGATGAGCAGTGCCTGGTTTTCTCCACACATACCGCTTAGAATTAAGGCCAAAAAGTTCCATCTTGGTCTCATCAGTCCAGAGGATCTTATTTATCACCATCTTGGAGTCCTTCAGGTGTTTTTTAGCAAACTCCATGCGGGCTTTCATGTGTCTTGCACTGAGGAGAGGCTTCCGTCGGGCCACTCTGCCATAAAGCCCCGACTGGTGGATTGCTACAGTGATGGTTGACTTACTACAACTTTCTCCCATCTCCCGACTGCATCTCTGGAGCTCAGCCACAGTGACCTTTGGGTTCTTCTTTACCTCTCTCACCAAGGCTCTTCTCCCCCGATAGCTCAGTTTGGCCGGACGGCCAGCTCTAGGAAGGGTTCTGGTCGTCCCAAACGTCTTCCATTTGAGGATTATGGAGGCCACTGTGCTCTTAGGAACCTTAAGTGCGGCAGAAATTTTTTTGTAACCTTGGCCAGATCTGTGCCTTGCCACAATTCTGTCTCTGAGCTCTTCAGGCAGTTCCTTTGACCTCATGATTCTCATTTGCTCTGACATGCACTGTGAGCTGTAAGGTCTTATATAGACAGGTGTGTGGCTTTCCTAATCAAGTCCAATCAGTATAATCAAACACAGCTGGACTCAAATGAAGGTGTAGGACCATCTCAAGGATGATCAGAAGAAATAGACAGCACCTGAGTTAAATATGAGTGTCACGGCAAAGGGTCTGAATACTTATGACCATGTGATATTTCAGTTTTTCTTTTTTAATAAATTTGCAAAAATTTCTACATTTCTGTTTTTTTCTGTCAAGATGGGGTGCTGAGTGTACATTACTGAGAAATAAAATGAACTTTGTTGATTTTTGGAAAATGGCTGCAATGAAACAAAGAGTGAAAAATTTAAAGGGGTCTGAATACTTTCTGTACCCACTGTATATCCCCCATGTACATCAACCTGGTATCACGTAAACAATCAAGTACAAAACGTTGTGGATGACATGCACATAATAAGACGACTGGGGGGTGCAATTAAATCTCCTGGAAGAGTAAATTTAATTTACCTTACATTTTGAATATTTACCACATATTTTTCATTGTTGATTAATTAAATTTTTGTTCTTGCTGTTCTCATAGCAATTACTCTTTTAGTCTATAACATATTAGAAAATAGTGAAAAATGTCCTTGATAGTCCCGAATCCCAAGGTGAGCTTGTGATAGAAAACAGAAAAGCAAAAATCCTCACATTTGAGAAACTAAAACCAGCAAATGTTTGGTGTTTTTTTTTTTTATATATTTTGTTTCTGTGGAGTTGTGAAACTGTATCTCAATCTGGAAGTATTTACTCAGATTAGTACAAATGATTTGTACATGTGCATACTCAAAGAATGATTTAAATAATTGCATAATAATAATTGTTCAAGTTCACCCCAGGTAAAACTCTTTTAATCCTGCCATCTCTGAGACCTGCAAATGTGTGAGGTAACCTATTTTCTTTGCCCTGAACTGAGACTCCCAGGCTAACGCTGCGTATACCAGACTGTGTACCGCTCTGCTTCTCCAGCGTACATCAACAGATAGCAGGAAAAAAAAACACTAAAGCATGCTAAATATAAACATTTTATTAAATTAGTTTATTACTAATTGAAAAGCATCAGACATTAACAGCAGTGACATTTTTAACATGAATGAGGCTGTGAATGAACGGAAAAGAAAAAACACACACACACAGGCAATAAAAGAAACAATATTTACTTGGTGAAGTTCACTGATAAATATCTTTTCTACTTCCCTTAAGTTAAAATCTCTCAGGCCTCAGTTTTATAAACAGAAAGGTCAGAGGCCAAAGTCACGTACAGTTCCCATGGAAACTGATTGACAGGTCTCTTGACTTTGTCCTGCTGACCTCTGCTCTCCTTGATCATCAGCCGGATGTCCTCGTCATCGAGGATACGGATGAGGTCGCCGTCGGGGTCGCGGTAGTTCAGGGCGATGTCGTCCTTCTTGAAGATGTTCCTGAAGAGAAACCAAAACAGAATGACTTCAGACTCTTGGTGTACTCAGACATTTTAACTCCCGTGACATGTGTCCCTTTTTTACTTTTAATTATTTGAGCATAATACATCACAGCAGTCGGACTCAAGTTTAAGCAAGATTAAAGTAAATAAATTAGAATGACTTTTTTTCCACTCGTTCTGCTAGAAATGGAAAAGCATGAGAGACCTATTGGAAAGCAGTTTTCAACATTTTAAACATCTTTGAAAACACATGTAGACCAAAAAGACAGAAAGGGATAAGTAGCGATAACCTCTGATTTTGAAAAAAAGATTCATGCTACTAATCATGCTCATTTTAGATGGAGGTTTAAAAAGTTGTTTAGTTGTTTATGGCAAGTGCACCAAAAGCTTATTCAGTCCTCTGAGGACAATTAAAGATACAAAACCTAGGACTTAATTGAATCTCACTAGCAAAGATGATGACGACAAAACACACCAAAGCACATATCACCGTTTTTTTGCCAAGGCAGAGCCACCAACCAACCCAAACAGAACTAAAGCGAGGAGGGGGCAGAGGAGGAAGAGTGGACAGACCCTACCGAACAATCACCAGGAGATGTTAAGCCCACAGGCAGCTGTTAGCATCTCAGATACCCCCCTGTCAGATGAATGTGTCTCTATTGTCAAAAGGACTTTGCACCCACTCACCAATCTGACCTATTCAAAACAAAAACAGATATTTTCCATTTCTACCACAGTATGCACCTACAAGCATGGTAACACCAGAATCCAGTTAGATCCACAACCACCATAAAGCTAAGGCAAAAATAAATGCAACCAGTTTCTAAATAAAGGCTAAAAAAGTTCATGGCAGTACAGACCAAATAAAATGAAGCAGATCATTAACAACTATCGGAAAATCATAGAAAGCGATCCACTTCTTAATTATGTCTTTCTATCTGCACCAGCTGTCAGTTTCAGAGGAGCACCAACTATAAAGAGACAAGTTGGTCCATAGCCATCTACCAGGAGACAAAAAAGGCGCCGCATCGCAGACCACAAGGCTTTTTCAAGTGGTAGATGTAACCACTGTGACACAATGCAACAAACTGACAACTTCAAGGATGTGCACTCAAATAAACGTCTACTATAAAAAAAAGATTCATTAAATTCAACAGAACTCATGGAGCATACCGCCTACAATGCCCATGTGGTTATTTCTAAGAGGGAAGAACAAAAAGAAAACTAAAAGCAAGTCACCCCCTCCCCTTAAATCCCTTTACACTCCCCAGTCATCTCTCTCCTCACTGCAGGTAACCAACTTGTTGTTGTGAAGTATTGGAAGCTACACTGAAAAATCACCTTTATTGTATCATTGTATGTCTATTGTTCAGCTCTGACACCACAGCTAGCATATACATATATATCATTTTACTTTATATGAGTATTTTTCTATGAAATCAACATTTTATATGAATGTTTGTGAATACTTGATGCTATTGATTGTGTATGATGGATTTGCTAACATTAAAGACATTGATGCCTTGTTAGAATCTACCTAATTATGTACACCGACTTTCTTGAATGCACCTGTGACAATTATCTACTGCTACTCTGATTGCCTGGCAGCTGACACCATCCTTGTTATATCTGTGAGGTGTGGTTTGTTTTTTGATGCCCTGAAGAAGACTGTGAGTTAAGCCCATTTATTAAAGGCTTTTTAATTTTTGCAAAGAAATGTGCCTTGGTATTTTTTTCTTATGACTTATTGAACACAAAGCAAAGAACAAATTATAACCTCTTTCTTTTTTGGTCTAATTTATTTGATTTCTATTCCTATTTTATTTCGTCTTACTTTTATTTGTTTTGTAAGGATTTGTATTTTAGTGTTGCTGTTATTTTATTATTATCGTGTAGGGGTACATATCCAAACTGTTACACTGTATGTTTCTTTTATATTGAGTGTTTTTCATTTTTATTTTAGCAGCAAAGAAGACATTATAAGGCTGCACCATACATTTAGCAAAGGAAATCACTGCCCCCACAAGGCCTTTGTTGATATGTTAAAGTTTAATTAAAATTTAGCTGTGAGAATTATCACCAAGAAAACATGTGCTGGACCAAAGGGAATGGGTAATTTGTGCAGATATGAAGTTTGACAACTTTACCACCTTCTCTATTCACATTATGTTTTGCATAAACAGACAGTAATGTTTGTCCTCCGGAATTAATAGAGAGACATGGACAAAAACAGAAATAGAGAGACATAGATTTTATGAGGTTTTCTACAGGATTCCTGGAGGCACAACATTAGGAAGAAATACATCTGATGAAGGACATGCAAGAAATATTTAAAGTCGGTTCCTGCCACCAGCAATAAAAGGACAGATGGCATTTTCTCTTTAGAGGACATACATTTCTAATCTGAGCCATGCAGAAACATACTTTAGTAGTAGTATGGTCACAATGTATACAATTACATACTATGCATACTCAAACATGAAAATAGCGTTATTCAGTTCAGCAAATATTTCTAGGTGGTGAGGGTAGTATCACCAATCCTCTCTCTTCTTACTTACTATGTCCTCATACCTCCACCATCACCCTCTTCTCCACCATTCTCTGCAACCCCCACCCCCTCCCTTTATCTGTGCAAAGTAATATTAAAACTCAAGACCAGGGTCTCATCCATCCTACTCCAGGGCACAATAGGCCTGAACACAGAAAAACAATAATGAGCAGATCCGCGGAAGAAATTAACTGATTATGAATGGGGATGGCTAATCACCATAGTGCTCACCTATCTAAATTACCAGATAATGAGAGATAGAGGGAGAGAGAATGAGAGCGAAAAAGACAGAAGAACAGATATGATAGTGTAATGAGCATATGCATTCAGTGATGGTGATGGTGGTGCTGTGGGAGAGGGCTGGGGAGGGAGGCGGAGGTCCCGCAGAAAACTAATTTGACGAGCGATGATGATTGGCAACTGGCAATTTGCAGGTTTGCAGTGCACAGCATGTAAATATGCTTGCCCTCAGGGCAGGCCAGTGAATTAATGGACCCATCCTTATTTTATTCTGGAATTAACACAAAAAAATACTGAAAGAGTGAAATGCTGAAAGCATGGTGACAAAGGTCATCTGTACATCTCCAGAAGAAACACTAAATGAGGAAATCTGCTCTGCTGTGCAAAGATCGTAGAACATGCTTTAATTTGTAATTTAAATGACAATGACATGGTGACAAAGGTCATCTGTACATCTCCAGAAGAAACACTAAATGAGGAAATCTGCTCTGCTGTGCAAAGATCGTAGAACATGCTTTAATTTGTAATTTAAATGACCTTCTCTTAAAGTCTAATTTATTAAAATGACTTTCATAAAACATGCCACAAATGGTTTACAAAACAGAGGTCAAACATCACAAGTCACATTTTGTGCTTTTTCACTGATGTAATTTTGACAAAAAGAACAAGAATTAGGAAACTGGGAAAAGGCTTACGTAACATTGTTAACGTTTTTATGATGCGAAATTATGAAGGTTTTCATCACAAAAATAGTGTAACTGTCACATGCTCCACTGCCTTCAATTCAAGCCTTCGTTTAATACTGCATGTCAGCTTTATGTTCCATTATCACATTTTTTGGAAGGCGTTGTAATTCACTCACAGGTGTGAGGTAGCATACAATCATTTCCCCCTCCGCAGCCAAACAACAGTGAGCTCTTAACACCCACAAAATGGATCCTCACATGTCTCTCAATCACAGATTCCCGCATGGGTGTAAATTAAATAAAAACAGGACATACAACACACACTAAATGTCCATCACATCCTTTGTTTCTCCCTAAAATGAGCTATACCGCTACTGAAAAAAATGATATCAAGTTATAGGTTTGAGGTTTGTGGTCTAGATTTTGGTATACACTTACCTCATACGAGACAGTAGATCCTTGTACGTCGGCTGGATAGTGAGGTCCTCTTGCACACACACATCTCTGTAAGAAGGAACAATCAAGCAGATTTACAAAATTTAGACCAGCCTGAAATATTCTAAAGGTGTAATTGCCAGATATGTAGCAATAAGTAGAACAAGTTCACTCAATAAAAGATTTACTGTTTGAATTAAGAAAATCCAAAACATATCTGAAGGCTATTAAGATTGTGAAAATCCCTCCCCACAGTCGAACTGCTTTATGCACAGCATTCATAATAACACTGCTGCATTGTTGCATTTGTTATTTTTATTAACACGAGCTATTGAGGAATATGAGTACCCCTGCTGTGGAGTGATTCACTTTTGATTTTGTTGACTCAAAAATCCCTTTAATTTCAGAGGGAAACAAAAAAAAGCATTCAAACCTTTACATATTACAACAAGTTACAATCTAAAAAAGGCCCTTTAGTGCTGGTTGACTAAAACTGTACAGCAGATCATGAAGTCTGAAGTCTGGGGTGCTGCGTTACCCTTAACTTACTTTTCGCTACAATCCTGTCCCGTTAATGACGTCTATACAGTAGAAAGTTCAAGTGGATGCATGGTGACCAAAAACACAAGCATGAAATCCCTCATCTTTTCACATTTTCAACTTATCCAAAGAGTCAGACATATTATGTGAACCTGACACTCAAAACACTTTTTACCTCTTCAAATCAGAATGTCCAATTCTGCATTACAATTAAATTACAAAAAAAGAATCAGATCCACCTAACAATAGACATCCTGTTAACTCATCACTATCAAGTTATTAATTACTCTCATTTCCACACACATATACTCAGACACCCTTCTGAACAGACCTGGTGTCGACTCCAGATTGGGTGAGCAGGAAGCAGCGCAGACAGCTGTAGGTGTTGCCTTCACCCTCAACTTCTGGGTCACTCTCTGGGAGGGGCTTGATGATCTTCACAAAAGATTGTGGGAAAATACCTGTTTGATTGTTCACTGTGCCCTGAAGAGAAGACAGGAGGACGGAAGAGGGAAGAGGAGAGAACAGAAGATAAGAGAAGAAGGATAAAGAGGTGATGAGATACAACATATGGGTGTCATTCCAGAGGATGGAGTGATAAGGGACTGATGTGAGGATGAGATGGGTTGATGATTTAAAGAATAGAAACACAAGAAAGCAGCATGGACGTGCATCTAGAGAGACATTTTCCAGGCTAATTAGCCTGTTCTTAATATCCTGCTGATGTTACAAGCACTCAACACTACAACAAAGCCTTTTGACTACACCCCTGGTGTCTTTGCTTGTGTGTGTGAATCTGCAAAAACACACACACGGCAGCACAAGGCAGTTTTGTATAAAAACAGCCATGTGATCAGGCAGGGGTAAAATAAATTCATATTTGAAAGAACAGTTTAAGCATACAAAAACCTTCCTGTGAACTGGAGCTACAGCAGAGGGGTTAGTTTCTCATTTCTACAGCTTCATCAGTTAGGTTATCATATGCACAGTTTACTGAGTTTAAATTTACACCTTTAAAGTCTTGGGTTTTGGCCACACGTCACATAGGCTGCTCATCAAATAGAAAGTCTCAGATTTTCTCTGGGAACCCACAAACTGTTCAAGTTTCTCTCCACTGGTGTGTTTAAAACATTTACCTTGATGCACCAGTCTGCCAGTTGGATTTGTCACGTTTTCCACCCACAGCCGCTCTGTCTACTGACTAAATCAAAGGCACTCAGTCAACTTTTCACAAGTTGTAAGTGTTGCATTAACCTCATCCACCCCAAAAAACAAAACGCTTACGCTAGCATGGATGCAAAGTTGCCAAAAAAGAACAACAACATAAGAGTTTTGCAGTGTTGAACAAGGTTATCATTATCAGTCTTTTCTGTTACAATTTTTAGATATCTCTAGAAAGCCAGGGGCAGTATGAGTGCATCGTCCTCCCCCTCCATTTTGATTTTCACTCTCTCTCCCACCACATCAGCTTCCACCTCCTCCCTCTCTCCCACTCACCCACTCCCGGCTTCTTTCTCAACACCTTAAACATTTTTAAACAACTCATTCCCTGACCTTTCTTTAAGTACTTTGTGACACTGCAGATTGTCTATGACAATAATTTGAAGGCACCAATGTTCCAGTGTTACATTTTTATGTTGAGCAGCTAATTAAAATGTCCCACATCCCATTTTTGGACGACGACAGTGACTTACACGTGACAGTTGCAGTGTATAATCAGGACATTTTGTTCATTAAGTAATTGTTCCTTTAAAGGAAACTGGAGCAGGGCACCTCAAATCACAACGGTGGAGCTACTTTGTGGTCACTGCACTCAGCTGCTGCAATGTAGGGATGTTATGATTTTTAATAGTTGTTTTTAATTTTAATTTAAATTAACAGTTTGAAGGACTTGTGAAGAGACTGTTTTGTGTGTTTCCGTTCCTGCTTATTTTAAACATTTGGCAAGGTAAAGATAATAATACAAAAGATCATCAAAAAATCATTAAATAAAGCAAAATGGAAAATATACTTCATTGTCATCCTAAAACAAATGACAGTGACCTACTGCTATAACAGCCTCCAGCCTTTCTACAATATGTTATGGCCTGGCTGCAGGGATCTGCTCAGCATTAGTGTGGTCGGCCACTGATGTTGAGTGAACAGGCCTTGGTGAACGGTGGCATTCCTGTTCATCCCATAAGTCAGGTTTCTGTGCGGACCAAGGGTGGTCTGTGTGGTCTCTCATAGACATGGGTAGTTAACAGTTTACTTCATGCAGACCCTCGTGGCCACACAGATACAGAAACTATAAACTCCATATACTTCTGGCCATCTTTTGGAAGAGAAGAAGAGGACGTGGTCGTGCAGCCACTCATTAAGGTATCAACGCAATCTCCCTCAATTCTCCTCATTCTGTTTTCATTCGCTATGAACTCAGTCCCTCACTTTTCATCTCTTTCCCTCCATCTCTCTCTCGCTCTCCTCTCTGCCTCTCTCTTTTGTCCGTCTCTGTCTTTGCCTCCCTCCGATTGTTTGCTTGCTTGCTTGATTGATTGCTTGATTGATTGATTTTATTTATGGACTATATAATATATATATTTCTAACATAGTCCTAAATGTTAGAAGACAAAGGAAACCCAACGAGGCACAAGACATTCCTAATAAAACATAAAAACTAAACAACTCAATCCTGATATCCCAAGGAACATCACTGTATTTATAGAAAAATAATTCCCCCATCAAAAAACAAGAATAGCTAAAACAACAATGTAATTTCATTATACATCTGTTATTCTGATCCATAAAAAAGTCAGTAACCTCATTTCTATAAGCCCCTCTCGTAAAAACTGCTCTCTTTTTCTCTCTTCTTGGCTTTTGGTCTCCTCTCCCCTTCCACCTATTCTATCTATCTTTTCCATCCCCCCCTCTCATTCTCATGTGTCTTTCACTGCCTTCCACTCTCCCACTCTTTCCCTCCCTTTCTCCTTCTCTACCTCACTCTCCCCTCCCTCTCTCACTCTCCTACTCTCTCTCTCTCTCTCTTCGTTCTTACCTCCAGCCAGTCTGCGTTGACTCGTTGCAGCAGAAAGATCACCTCTCCCCTCTTCAGGTTCAACTCCGTCTTGTTGTTGCCGCGAAAGTCAAACATCACCTGGGACACACACACACACACACACACACACGTCAGTGAGAGGAGTGAAGAACGACAGGAGAGAGACGGACACACTCAACAAAGAGAGAAGAGACGGTGAGAGCGGAAAGGTAAGACTTAACACACTTTTTGCTAATAGAGAACAATGTGTGAGTTAATAAGTGAGACAAAGAGTGAGGCAGAAGAGATGCAATTTCTTTTTCAGTTTGGAAAAACATTAAGATTTGTGAGAAAATTATCGAATTTATACACAAAAGGAGTGAAGTTTGGAGCGTAAGAAGAACCGTGTGCATGTGCATGTACATGGGTGTTATTGTGCGAGAGAGAGACAGAGAGTGAAGGGATGCGAGAGAAGACAAGGATGAATTTATCTACTTGAAGAAGTAAAGATTTGGAAGAAAGAGCACTGATACGAAAAGGAGCGAACCTGTGAGATGTGAGTGTGTGTGTGAGAGAGAGAGACAGAAAGACAGAGAGAGAGAGAGAGAGAGAGAGAGAGAGAGAGTCAGAGAGAGTGAAAAAAAAGCAAGAAACAAGAGATGTAAGAGAAGGATCATTTCATGTGTTCAGTTATGCAGCTGTTTTATGTCTGTGTTTGTGTGGAACTAATAACATATTTAATAGCAATATGTTTAACAGTATTGGGAAATCCGTGTTAAGTGTTTGAAAGTGTGAGTAAGTCATGATTGTTTGCATCATCATGTAGATCATTTTCTGAAATGTATGTTATCTAACACTTGACTCATCGATTACTGATTGACCATTTCAGCACTACATTCATGCATGCAGAAATGTGTTTACACAAAATGTACTGTACTGGCTAGGATAGTTAGGTATTTTTGCATCTCTGAGTGTGTGTGTATGTGTGAGTGTATGTCTGTGGGCGATGAAGTAAAAAAACATGTAGAGGAGTTTGCAAAACTGGTACAGCCTAAGGAGATGCCACGCTGCAATGCGAGAGTGAGTGTGTGTGTGAGAGTGAGGAGGTTTGATGCTCAACCACCCTGGTTAGCATCAGTGTGGCTGGAATAAAAGCATGCCAGAGTTGAATTTGCATTTGAAGTAGAACTCAGTAGAGTCATTACCAATGCTTTAAACCTTTTACAGTCCTTTTGCAAAGACACTCCTCAAACAGACAGGTGATAAAGTAGCTTATTACACAAACACACACACACACACACACACACACACACATATAGAAGCACAAAAGCATTCCCAAATGCAATACAATAATATTTTCACTGTGTAATGACAAAAAACCTTGGACCTAAAGCAAGTACACACTCAAAAAGAGACAAAAAAAGAAAGAAAGAAAGAAAGAAAAATTATATTGGACTAAGAAATTGGGGAGCGTATTACAGCCACAGTAGGAGAGCAATCACTAGAGATGGTAACACTAAAAGAGAGATGGAGACTCAGAAGAGGTACAGTGAGACCAAAAAAGAACGAGGAGCGGTTAAAGCAGTGGGAGGGAGGTGAAGAAGAAGAGGAGGAGGTGGTGGTGGTGGTGGTGGTGGTGGTGGATGAGGTGGAAGAGGAGGAGAGAAGAAAAGTTAAACAGAGGTGCAGGGCTGTAGAGGGCTGGTAGCTGTTTTCATGTGGTTGTTTCATAGCGAGTGACTCTGTGTGATAATCCTCACAGGACAGTGAGTTCATAGGTGTCATTTACGCTGGAGACGCTGGGTACATGTCCCCACCATATTTTGTAATGGCCATCACTTTTTGAAAGTATTAGTAAAAATTGAAAATAGCTTGCACCAAGAAATGTTAACTAACAAATGAAAATGCTTTGAGAAGGTTTATTTGCACATTAAGAAAACATGCAATGCAATTAAAAATTAACAAAATACACCGTAAATTGGAGCAGAAAAATGTCTCCAGAATACAGGAAATTACGAATTTGATGCTCAACCCCCCCCCCCCCCACCACTCATATACTTATCAAATAAAATTCAAAAGAGTGTAAAAAATGTTGTCATGCATCGTCACGTCTCATAACCCAAATGTATCATCACACCCCTTATCTGAGCCCTTATGTCCCCACCACTTGCACAGTGAGTGATGAGTGAGTGAGTGAGGTGAGTGAGTGAGTGAGTGATGAGTGTGAAAGAACGTTTGCCGTCTTATAGTGGTCAACCAATATGGATTTTTTCAATGGCTGATGCTGATATTTAGAGAGCAGGGTGGCCAAGGCTGATATATAATGCCATTATCAAAACAAAGAAAAGTCATGTTTAATTCCATTAATCATGGAGAGTAAAATCTAATATACAAGGTTATCTTAGCCATTAAAGTGTTGTTTTAGATTAGAATAGAAAAATACATTTGGTTATGTCGTAGATTTCAGAACATGTAAGGGAGAGTGGGGTACAGTTTGTCTGAAGTAACAGAATTCAACTGCATTATTCTCTGCTGTATAAA
>NW_024040040.1:63711608-63738568 GCF_014851395.1 Micropterus salmoides | reverse complement strand
TTCCCCGGTTGTCACTCTGCCTGCATGTCAGTCTCTCTGTTTCCCTCTGCTCACTGTCTCTCTCTCTCTCTGCCTGCCTCGTTAGTCTAATGTCTGTACCTGTGTTGCTCCCGCCCTGCTCGTTAGTCCCTGTGTATATATACCTGGTGTTTCTGTCTTGTCCTTGTCGGATCATTGTATGTTGTCACCTTGAGTTGCAGTGTGTGTTTCTTGTTGCGTCTCCATGTTTCCCTGCTCGTTTTGGTTTTCTGTTGGACAACCTTTGTTTTGGACTTAGTCTTTCAGCCACTCGGTTTGTAAGTGTGCTCACCTTTTGTTTAATTAAAACCCTCGAACTATACCTGCTCCATTCTGTGTCCTGCGTTTGGGTCCTCCAACCTGCTTCACCACACCACTTACCGTGACACCTTTGACATGTTGTTTGAAGTTAAAAGAAGTGGCCATATTTAAAAAGTCAGTTGCAATAACATTTGTGAGGTCATCACCATGAATATTAAAATCGCCACAAAGAACAATTCTGTCATAATTTAAAACCAGAGTAGATAAAAATTCAGGAAGGTTCCTCCAGGCGGTTTTGGGGGGCGATAAAATATAACAAATATGATAGGTTGCAGCCCTCCAACTTTAAGAGTGAGAACTTCAAAGGAGTTAAATTCATCACAGCGTACTTGATGACATTTTAAATTTTTCCTATACAGGCTCACTAGCCCACCACCATGACCACTGACCCTCGGTTGACTAAAACAATCATATTGAGGCGGACACAGTTCAGCTAGCTGGCTATAGTCATTCATCTGCAACCAGGATTCAGTTAAAAACATAAAATCTAGATTTGCAGACAAGATAAAATCATTTAAGATAAAAGTCTTACCTGAAAGTGATCTCACATTGAAGAGAGCCATTTTAAATGAGTTTGTTCTGGGTGCTGGAGTTGGTGCAGTTGTCCTAATTTTTAGAGAGATTTAGAGATTACTATTATTTCTGTGTGGGATGTGCACGTTTCGGTTTACTGGTCTATGCGTGATGATGACAGGAATAGAAGTCTTTGGAACAGCGCTGGAAGCAGATGGCTTTACATGCCAGTAGGTGGAGACAGTTGTTTGTGGCAGTGAGGCAGAGTTCTGTTCAGTGTCTGGTGTGTCCAGGTGTGCTGCATGAATGATTAGTCATTCACGTAAGTCATGTGTGGACTGCACTACATGCTGTGTGTGAGCAGCTAACTTTTCTGAGCCCCGTTTGTTTGGGTGAAGTTCGTCTGTCTTAAAAAGAGACATTCTTATCCGTCGAAAGAGATACGTACAGGGAGACTCGAAGCCGCAGGTGCATCCGCTGGATGGACCGGAGCGTCATCAGACAGGGCTGCATAGCGGTTGGAGAGGCTGATGTGCGGAGGAGAGCCCCGTCCGAGCCTCTCTTGCAGCCACGGACCACCACTTCAGCCCAGGTTGACTGATGCTTCGGAATCGAGCAAGAGGAAAGCCATGGAAGGGTAGAGGGTCCCATAGCATGGTGTCCTGGATGTTAGCGGTTGCGCAAAGAGAAACAATCTGTTTGGCTTGTACTGAAGCCACATCCATAAAGCCAGTCAGCAGGGAATCTTTCTCTTTGAGTTCCTTTGAAAGTCGTTGGATGTCTTCCATAAGGTCAGCAATCTTTTTGTTCGCTTTCTTAAGGAGTGTGCAGTCCTCATGTGGCAGAGTTATCTCAGCTAGCATAGTCACCAGAGCTTTGTTGTGGTCAGTAGCGTTGATGGAGTTTTTACGGTCATCTAACTTAAAATCCATGTCGGATAACTAAAATCCTTAACCCACGTAAAACTTAAGTTAAAAAGTTAAGTTAAATAAAAAGGATATAAAAAATGTAACAAAAGTGTGGATTAAAACTGGATAAGAGTCCGGTTTAAGATGGAGCTTCTGACAGGTGGCTACAGACGCCAACGCATGCGCAGAGTGCAAATTACGTCAGCGATCTTGTAGTATGTAGGTTTCTTCCCAATACACTGACAGTAAACCTACACACAACTAGTAGGACAAATACTGGGACTATTGAGACCTCATGTCTGCTTCGGCTAAACTTTAAACAGCATTTTGCAGAGACAGGAGAGGTGACTACAGGGACCAATGATTCTTTCAGCGCTCTGTCGTCATGCTTTTTGTGACGTGCTGTGATTTTGGTTGTTTGGTGTTTTTTGCTGTGCTTACCGCTTTAATGGATTAGGAGTAATTCACCATGTAAATGTCTGTATTTTCACTCAATGTCATAGTCACTACACATTTTCTCTCTTACCATGTCGGGAACCTGCAGCACAGCTTATCAAGTGGAGAGCAGATGGATCAGATAAATAATGACTAGCTATTTTATGTTATAACTGTTCTATTTCTATATATGTTCTTCTCCAGATGCTCCAAAGCTTCCCTCTGTGTCAGTGAGTCCCTCTGCTGAGATAGTGGAGGGCAGTTTGACTCTGACCTGTAGCAGTGATGCTAACCCAGCAGCTAATTATACCTGGTACAAGGAGAATGAAGACTCACCAAAAGCATCAGGACAGAACTTCACCATCACTGACTTCAGAGCTGAACACAGTGGGAAATTATTACTGTGAAGCCCAGAACAGAAGAGGGCGTCATAACTCCACCTTACATCTGATTTTTGTGGCAGGTACGTTTCTCCTTGCCACTAATTGGCTGATTAATAGAAGAGCATCACCTGGCAAACTGATCCAGCACAGTTTATCTAATAACTTTCTATCTCCATTTCTAGAGAAATCATCAGTGATAAGAATTATCAAGTTGATTCTGGTGGTTGTGATGCCAATTGCTCTACTTCTGTTTTGTCTGAGGTGAAACTATAAGAATGAATCAGTTCCATCACTGACATTTACTATGAATATTTACTTTCATAGTTTTGGAGTTATCAATTAAACTTTTTATTTATTTGTTTTTTGATTCAATTCAGGAAGAAGAAAACTCTGAGCTCCACTGCTGAACCAAATGAACAGATAGAGACTATAGAGGTGAGAAAGCTGTTGGGCCACAGTGACAAAACTTACTCTGGGTTATAATTTGTTGGCTTATACATTCATTTTAAAATAAAACCTAATTGCTCTAATTCCATTTATGAAGCCTTTAACTCTGATCTTGTTTTCCCTTCCCGTCAGTTGATGTCTGGTCCTGATTGTACCAACGCCTCAGCCTTGAACCAAAACTGTATGTGACTTTCTTCAGATGGAGTCAAACCAGAGGGGACTCACCTGGATCGGAACAAAGAAAAGCCACTGAAGTAGTCCAGTGTAGAACGAGGGAAGGTGGAGGAAGTTGATACATTTACCTTCAAGGAAAGTTTTCATTTTTAGTTTTTATTAGCAGCAGCATATATTTTTACCTGTGCAGGTACATTACATACGCTCAGTATTTAACTCAGTATGTAAAATATTATTTAAAGTTTTAATGTAATAAATAGTTTTTAAGAAATACTGGTTGCCCTTTCACGTCACACCTGTCCTGGTAATGAAAGCCAATAAAGTCTGTTCAAAACAAACACATTGAACAGGACATATCTCACAGCATGTACTGTCTGTATTTAAACACTGAAATCAAACAGAAGCCCAGCTCTGTCACACTTTGCAAGTGTTTCATTTTCAAATTGTTGCAGCCAGCTTCCACAACAACTCTGCAGTTTGATCATCATTTCAGTTTCCTCTCACTGCTGTAGAGGGTGACAGTGTGCAGGAAGTTTTAGATTTCAGCTTTAAACAAACTGCTTGTGTTTATCATTCAGAACAAAGTTTGTATTTATCAGTAATCAACAAAAATACAATTTCTCAAATGTTTGTAGGGGTCAGGGTAATTTCTTTGGTTTAAAAAAACAGTTTCAAAAATACACCTATCAGCCGTAATGTTATGACCACTTACAGGTGATGCGAATAACACCGATTATCTCGTTACCATGGCACCTGTCAGTGGGTGTGATATATCAGGCAGCAGGTAAACACTTTGTCTCATAGTTGATGTGCTACAAGCAGGAAAAATTGGCTGTGTAACGCCTCATGTCTCTGAACAGTGCTGCTGAAAATGACATGATGTGGACGAGTTTCTTAAGTGTTAAATATATATAATATAATGGCGGTTTTATTCGTCCGCTTTATTATACACTGTACTTAGACTTTACAAATTCTAACTTTTTGTGTCATGATTATACATAAGATCAATCCAGGTTGTTGAGGGACTTTCCTTGCTCTGTAACGTCACAAAACATTAACAATGACTTTGATGTGTCATTATCACACTGTCTGAGGCCAAACCATTCTGAGTTACAGTACTTTGTATGAGATCATTAGAATAAGAAATCCAATTGTATGGTCTGGCTTAGTGTTTATAGATGTGACCTCTTTTTGAACATGTATTTCTTATGTGGGGACTAGGCCTGAAGGTTAATCATCAAGTTCACCTTGTCAGCTTTTGTATTTGACCTGTGAGATCTCTTAATACAGTCTCCAGACTCTACAGGCATCAATGCAACACATTCTTTTCATGTCTGAAAGTTTTCTTCTTGTAGATGTTAATTAGTCATTACAAACTGAATAAGAGCTGCATGTTATCATCACAAACACTGAGTATTGGGAATGTATTCTTTGTATCCAATGGATTTTTGTTATTTTAAGTAATAAGAACTATATTTTGCATCCATATTTTTATAATTTGATAGTTCAAAGATCCTGCACACCTGTATGGGTATGTAAGGCCTTCAATGAATAATAAAGTCTCTACTACTGACTGACAGTTGATGATTAGCTGCCACAGCTTCACTAAGGACCTATTTCCTCGTTTCTTCTTTCCTTGCATGTTTTCCTTGCGACAACTTCCACCAGCTTTGTGTCAAGGCCTGCCCCTACTCTCCCCCTACTCTGTCTCCGATTGGCAACAAGAACAATCCAATCAGAGCTGTCAGAAAGCTGGTGGGGGGGGATGACGCTTTCTTCGCGTCTCTCCATGCATCTAACATGGGAAAAACTGAGACGCAATGAAAAGATGCAAAAGATCAGAATCAGAATCAGAACCAGTTTTATTCCCCAGGTATGTGTACACATCTGAGGAATTTGACTTTGGATTGTACATTGCTCACAATTTGCTTACTCATAAAATAATACAATAACAGAATAATAAAATCAGACACAGGCTACAGTATAGAGAACACAGATATACACACTATAAACAGATACAAAAACAGTATAGACACATTGACAAATAGTGCAGTGAGCAGAGTGCAAAGGATCCAGGAGTAAACTTGTTATTATCATTAATTATGTACATGTCGGAAGTGGGTTTGATATGCAGGTACACATACATGCATACATGTACACAGTGCGATGGAGCACAGTGCAAAGGATACTGGAATAAATAAGTACATATTTTGTGCAAGTATTATGAACGTGAGGAAGCTGGGTGCACAGGAATTGTTCTGACACTATGAGTCAGAAATCAGCTGTTCATCTGAGTGATGGCTTGTAGGAAGAAACTGTTCCTGAGTCTGTTGGTTTTGGTGTAGCGCCTACCAGAGGGGAGAAGTTGGAACAGCTTGTGTCCGGGGTGAGATGGATCTGCAGTGATGTTTCCTGCCCGTTTCTTGACTCTGGAAATGTATAAATCCTGAATGGGGGGGCAGGTTGGCACCGATGATCTTTTCTGCAGCCCTGACTCTCCGTTGTAGTCTGCCCCTGTCCTTTTTGGTGGCAGATCCAAACCAGACAGTGATGGAGGTGGTGCAGAGGACAGACTGGATGATGGCTGTGTAGAAGTGGATCAGCAGCTCCGTAGGCAGGTTGAGCTTCCTGAGCTGGCGCATCCTCTGCTGGGCCTTCTTGATGATGGTGTCAGTGTTGGGTTTTCTTTGTCCAATTAGCCACCACCCTTTTCCTGTCTACGTGACTACTGTCACATAGCTTGATCATTCTTTTGGGCCAGAGATTCAGTTGGGCCAGAGATGTCCTTGTTTGGCCATTTCCTTTCCCCTTGCTGACCCTTCTCTTCCAATGACTCATAGTCATAAGACCGTTACACCCATCTCAGTATTTCACAGTCAACTCAACATTTCTCAACATGTTCCTTCACTTCTCTTATTCTTTACACACACACATTTTAATCAATACTATAGAAATCATGATCTTCTTCATTTCATTTTGTAGTTAATCATATTCTTTTCATTTCTTAGTTGATTACATTACGGTTGTTACATCAATACACTACATGTGGTACTTCTACACAATCAGTTGGAAAGTACCTGTACCTACAGTTCCATGGCTGTAGTGAGCCATTGTTTGGTTATCATAGAGCGCTGGGATCTCAACCTATTTTAGTCCAATATTTAGATGTCTGTGAAGGTTCTCAGTCATCCCGGTCATAGTTATCCAACAAAGGTTGAGGTCAAGGGCAACTGGACTTGGTTGAAGATACTAGAAGACGTTTTGTCCCTCATCCAGTGACTTCTTCAGTTCCCCTTCGAGGGAACTCGAACTGTGTCAGTTACGACACTGTGGGAACGCCTCTAGGCGTAGCAGGTCTGAACGTGAATGAAATCACTCCAATCCTATTGGTTTGTTGCTAGAACGGTAAGGTGTGACGGAATAACCGGAGGAGTATAAAGCACACCTGTACACACTCATCATTAGCTTTTTTCTATTCAGCAGGCGCTCTGTATGTTGTTTGAAGAAAGCTCCAGTCCTACAAGCAGTGTGTCTTACCTGAAGAAGAAGTCTACCAGCATGTCCGGCAACCAGAAGTACCGAAGGTGTGTTTTTCCTTGCCCTTGGTACATCACGGATGGAGATTCTCATGAGATGTGTGTCTCATGTTTGGCGATGGAGCACGCCCGGGCAGCTCTCGAGGGGGCTGCCTGTGGCCATTGTGAAGCCCTTTCCGTGCGGGTACTGAGGTCCCGCATGGCTCTCTTTTCCGAGGATGGCCGGATGTGTTCTCCCCGAGGTGTGGGCCCTGAGGCCGCTGAGGCAGCCCGGCGGCTTCACTCATGTTGTTCACAGCGTGATCTGTCGGAGGATTTCGGGACAGCTGAGGCTTTTTCCCGACCTTCATCCGCTGGCTCCGACGCTTCCTTTCGGGAGCCCGTTCTCGGCTTCTCCCACTCGCTGTTTGGATCCGGAGACGCTGTAGCAACGTGCTCAGCGTAGTGGACGATGACTTCCAGATGTCGGGGCGGCGTCATCTGCTGGAGGTGGTGACTAGAGCCGTGGCTAAGCTCAACATCAACTGGCCACAGGAGGAGCAGACACCACAGGCTAGTGGTAAGCTTGATGAAAGGTTTCTTAAGCACCACGTGCCACCTCCACGCCAGTCTCTACCATTCTTTCCTGATTTACATGATGAACTGAGTAAATCATGGGGCAGACCCTTCTCTACACGGCTCAGGGAAGAGGTCCTGAAGACCGGGGTAGGGGAGTCTTTTCTCCCCTACAGTTCAAAACCCGCCCTCCAAAATTCAACGGGGTGGTTTGGACTGTGGTCCGCCTGGAGCAAGGTGTTGGGACACGAAGTTCTTACTCTGCTGAGGAAAGGGGCCGTGGAACGTGTTTCCCCCCCAGAGAGAGACGCCGGGTTCTACAGCCGTACTTCATAGTCCCCAAGAAGGACGGATCTGGTTGGTTCTAACCGGTCTCTGAGGAGATTCAGGTTCAAGATGCTCACCATCCCCGCCATCGTGACGCACATCTAATCCGAGGATTGGTTCGTCACGATAGATCTAAAGGACGCCTATTTCCACGTCTCCATCCGTCCTTCTCACAGGAAGTTCCTGAGGTTCGCCTTCGGGGGTGTGGCTTACCAGTATCAGGTTCTTCCATTCGGCCTGGCAATTTCCCCTCACACATTCACCAAGTGTATGGATGCAGCACTGGCCCCGCTGAGGCTCCAGGGCATCCGGATTTTCAACTACATCAACGACTGGCTCATCCTAGCCCAGTCTCGAAAGTTGCCGGTTCGGCATTGAGATGTCGTTCTGGCTTATCTGTTGCATTTAGGGCTAAGGCTCAACGCAAAGAAGAGTGTGCTGGCGCCCACCCAACGGACTACGTTCTTAGGGGTAGTATGGGATTCAATAACGATGCGGGCACAATTGTCTCCCGCACGTGTTGACACCATATTGGCTGCCGTGAAAGGGGTGAAGTTAGGCCACGCCATCACTATAAAACACTTTCAACGAGTGTTGGGTCTCCTGGCGGCTGCGACTCGGTCCAAGGTTCCCACTTGGGATCTGGTGGTGGTTCTTGGGGCATTGGCTGAGGCCCCCTTCGAACCCCTGGAGTCAGCTGAGGCTAAGCACTTGACCCTCAAGATGGCCTTTCTCCTTGTTATCACCTCTCTGAGGAGGGTGGGGGATCTCCAAGCGCTTTCGGTTCCCCGCAAAGCCTGGAGTTTGCCCTGGGGAATATTAGGGCTATCCTGCACCCTCGTCCAGGATACATCCCTAAAGTGCCTTCTTGTGCAGCAGGGTCCACAGTGCTGCAGGCATTTCATTGCCTCTTTGCAGGATGTTTGTGTAGTGGCTGGCTGGACGACTCCGCACACATTCATTTGATTTTAAAGTCTTGACCTTCCTTCGGCACCTGGCACTCGTGCGCTCTCCTCTTAGTCGTGCCACTTTATTGCACACTGGGGCAGGCGGGGTTTTCGGCACGGTTTAGTAGGTATCTCGTTCCCGACGCAGTTCGAGATCCCTCGAAGGGGAACGTCTAGGGTTACGTATGTAACCCTGGTTCCCCGAGAAGGGGAACGAGACACTGCGTCGGCCCGCCGCACCTCTCTCCCCGCCTGAAGCGCCTGCTTCATAGTTTAAGCTAATGATGAGTGTGTACAGGTTTGCTTTATACTCCTCCGGTTATTCCGTCACACCTTACCGTTCTAGCAACAAACCAATAGGATTGGAGTGATTTCATTCACGTTCAGACCTGATTTCATTCACGTTCAGACCTGTTCCCATAGTGTCGTAACCGACGCAGTGTTGCGTTCCCCTTCTCGGGGAACCAGGGTTACATACGTAACCCGAGACGTTCTGACTGACTGGTAGGGACACTCAGCCATTTAACCTCTATGGGATCGTTAGCTAAGATCATTGATACCGCTGGTTCATTACTGCTCCTCGCTGTGGTAACGACTCTCGTCATAGTTAGAGCCACCCGTGGCCAAGTCTGAACGACCATCATTGGCAACTTTACCTGAGGCCAAGAGGGAATGCTTGTTCAGTTTCCTGGGAAGTGATGAAAGTGATGGTGTAGACCCCCTCTGTAGAATCCTCCGTTGTATTGGAAATAGGTTGTGTTTAGACAGAGATCAAATAATTTATTGATCTGGTCAGGGCTGAGGTTGGTTCTGCTGTCCAGGCTGTGGTCTTGAAGTAGCCGTTTCCTTATGAATTGTATTGCCTCCATGGTGGGGATGCAGGTGAACAAAGAGGTCACATCATAGGACACCATGGTTTCATCTGGGTCCAGTTTCAGTCCTCAAACTTTGTTTACAAAGTCAATGGAGTTTTGAATGTGGTGGGAGCACTAACGAACCAGCGGAATCGATGATCCTAGCAAACGATCCGACAGAGGTTAAATAGCTGAGTTTCCCTTCCAGTCAGTCAGAACTGAAGAAGTCTCTTAGATGGGGGACGAAACGTCTTCTAGTATCTTCAGCCAAGTCCACCAGAGTCTGCCATTATCCGTGGCGCCAAGATGCAGTTAAGAGAGCTGAGATGTACCCTATGACAGGAGGCAAGGTGAGGAGTCGAGGATGTACAAACTGAGAAATGGAAAAATCCCACATTACTCAGCTTTCAGGCAACAGTAGCTGTAAACGGTCTATTTCTAAGCTCTCTCAACACTATGGAAAAGATATAGTTAAACAAGAGTTTCACTTTTAGTTTACACAATAGAATCATCATCATACTGTAAAGAAATTGGAGCTGGGTTGTTGTATAAAGTAAACAATGCATCATTTGCAAAACAACAGTAAGACTCATGTCTTCATTTCAACTTGGAGATGTACACTCTGTTCCTGCATATTAATGATGTGAAGAGGAAGAAAATCAGGGCGGCCTTTAACACTTCAGTGTCTGTTTTAACACATGTGTACCAAATCCATTATAATATAGCATAATAAAGTATTCCTGATATTCTTGAATATGTCAAACATTAACTAATGTTGCAAATTCAGATATCTTGTTTTGACAAGCAGGGGGACCAGAGAATACAGGCAGGCGGCCCGAGGGCGGAGCAGGGGAACCAGGGAATTCAGGTGGGCGGCCCGAGGGCAGAGCAGGGGGACCAGAGAATACAGGCGGGCGGCCCGAGGGTGGAGCAGGGGAACCAGGGAATTCAGGCGCGCGGCCCGAGGGCGGAGCAGGGGGACCAGGGAATTCAGGCGTCCTAGGGGCAGGGCAGAGAGGGAGTGTAGGACCTCAGGAGGACGGCCCGGAGGCCAGGCAGAGAGAGAACAGGGAACCTTGGGCGGGCTTCCCAGGAGCAGGACAGAAAGGGAACATGAGACCTAAGGAGGATGGCTTAGAGGCGGGGCAAAGAGGGAACATGGGTCCTGAGGCGGGCTTCCCAGGGGCAGGGTGGAGAGGGAACGTGACACCTGAGGCGGGTTTCCCAGGGGCAGAGCAGAGAGGGAACATGGGACTTCAGGTGGACGGCACGGAGGTAGGGCTGGGAGGGGACATGGAACCTCAGGTGGACGGCCCGGAGGCTGGGCAGAGAGGGAACCGAGGAGGTCAGGAGGTCGAGAGCCTGAGCTAAGGTCCACAGGGTCCGAGCAGAGGCTCGACGGGGAGGACTGGAGGTCCCAGGAGGCCGGCGGGGAAGGCGTAACCTCTCCAGAGGTCGGGCTAAGGGGCGGCTGGGATGAGGGCGAGACCTCTCCAGAAGGCCGGCAGCGAGACAGCAGCAGGGGGAATCAGGGACGGGACTGCTGGGCTGAGGGCCTTGGTGCGAGGAGTGGGGGTTGGTCCAACACCAACCACCACCAACGGGGCTGACGCCAGCTGGGGGCTAGCGGTGCAAGCAGGCCGGGGAATAGGCTGGGGGCTAGCGGGCCAGGGATCAGGAGGGAGAGGCCGGAGGCTAGAGGCGCTAGCAGGCCGGGGAACAGGCTGGGGGCTAGCGCCGCTAGCGGGCTGGGGATCAGGACCAAACTGGGGGCTAGCCAGCCGGGGATCAGGAGGGACGGGCTGGAGGCTAGCGGCGCTAGCAGGCCGGGGAATGGGCTGGAGACTAGCAGTGCTAGCAGCCCGGGATCTGGAGAAAATACAGGAGCAAGTGAAAGGCACTGGCTAAACAGCTGAATGCCGTTCCCCAGCCTCGGAGCAGACTTGTGGAGGAATAGGTGAGCCCATGGCGGTAGAGAGTCCCTCAGCCACGGCTTGGCAGCGACTCGCTCCTGAGCCAGAGATCCAAAAACCTCCCACTCAAAGTTGTCGACCGCTTCCTTCCAAAAGACCTTCAGTTCGATCAAGTCGACCTCCAGTTCGCACAGATAACGTGAAAGGTCTGCAGGGTCCATTGCTGGCCTCGTCTTACCACCACAGGGTTCACTGAGCGTAGGCTTAGGTGGGGACGCTGACACAGGCAGGGGAGGCAAAGACTCGCTGGGGTACTCCTTTGTTGGTGGAGGGGCTATGGCGTGGAGGAAGCTGGCGTCCCGGGGGGGGCAGAATACCTCAAACGGGGAGTAGCCGCTAAAAACTGGTGAGCCCTGGCACAGAAGACTTCCCTTAGGCTGTCGCTGATAGCTCCCTCCCACAAGATTTTAAGTTCCATGAACTCCAAATACAGGTCATCAAAGTTTGTGGGGTCTGTGGACAGGGGTGAGGGTAAGCGTGCTGGGTCCATACTGGCTTGATCCTTCTGTTGTGGTGTGGACCTCTCTAACTTCAACAAGCTCTTGAAAACTCATATCTTCCGAGAACACTTCCTCTTATAACACCTCTAACTCCTAACACACTACATCTGCATTCACACACTGGTGGAACACGGGCAATTCGGAGTTAAGTATCTTGCCCAAGGACACCTCAACCCGCAGCCTGAAGGAGCTGGGGATTGAATCACTGACCTTCCAGTTAACGGGTAACCCGCTCTACTTCCTGAGCCACAGCCATAGTATTTACCCCAATGATGTGATATGTGCTATGAGCTCTCACTAGCTCTTACTATTGCTGCTCTTACTAATATGTATTGTCAGTTGTAGATCTGTACTTGATGTTCTGTTGATGCTTGTATGTTGTTCCTCAAATGTAAGTCGCTTTGGATAAAAGTGTCTGAATGTAATTTATTTATTTATATGTAAATGATGTTGATGTTGTTGAGTCTGACTGTAGTTTCTGATGTGCTCTGTGTTACACTGATACAGGCTCAGAATGGCTGGGGAGTGACTTACACCTCTAGTCAGATCTGTGCCTTAAAAGGATCAACAGTGGAAATAAACTGCATCTACACACACCCATCCAGAATAAATGGCCGTGATACTACAGTTCAGGAATCATTCTGGTGTGCTCGAAGAACTGGAAATGTGTGTGTGGATCTGAGAACAGACTCAGAGTACGCAGGTCGTTTGCAGTACAGTTGTTCTAACAACATCTCCTTCAGTGTGTGAGTTTACTCCACTGTGTCGGGGGGAAAAATCTATTTCAGACATAACCATATTGGAGTCTTCTAGATCTAAATGTAGCTGCAGCTGTCACTGTTTGTCGTGTGTGCAGGCAGGAATAGATTTAGGACCCAGTTGCAGGACTCTAAGGCAAATAGATCCGGTCTTAGAGTATTTATTAACAAAAGGGGAAACCAAACTTACAGCAGAGTCCAAAAATCCAACAGGAAAGGAAATCCATAACCAAGTTTGTCTACAGAGGAGCAATAACACAGTCCGTAAAACAAAAAATCCAGGGGGTGACACTACAAAGGAATAATCCAAAGACGAGGCAGGAAAGCAGACTCAGACAGTAGACAAACGACAAACAAGCAAGAACAGAACAGAAATTACCAACATTTAAGCAGAAGGTAACGAGCAGGGCGGGACCGAGACCAGGTGGAGCAAATCAGAATAACTCATCCAGACAGGCTCTAAACAGGACAAGACCAACATGCATAAACACCACTGAAAGACAAACCGAGGTTCATAAGAAACACAGTCAGACAGATAAGGCAAGCACACAGATATTGAAACTACAGACAGAGCAGACTAAGATAACTACAGAATACAGGCAGTTAAAACAGATAAAACATAATCAAACAACTGACAAGACAGGCAGTGATCAGAACAAACACTTAGCAGACAGGCAGACACAAACCAAGCAGAAACCAAACAGCACACAATAACAGAAAAAAACAAGAACAAAGACAGACATGGATCAGGATCATGACAGCACCATCATTATTTATAAAACATTTTGATATTCTGTTATTTGAATTTTTGTGATTCAGGAATATTTAAAGTAAAAAAATATGTTGTTGCTACATTTTATGTTTTGGTTATTGCTCCTTTTTGATGATGTCATTCCCAATAGCTCTCAGTTTTTGACTGAGACAGAATGGATATTGTTAGTCTGGCACTTTTGAGTAAAACATTAGTTTCTGATGAAGATTCATGTTCAGTTTTTAGATGATGAAGCAACAGCTGTTAGTATAAGGAAAACAACTTTTTACAGTCTGTTATTTAGACTCAACAGAATTATTTCAAAAACATAAGAAAGGACATGATCTGCCAGCTGGCAACAACTACAACTTACCTGAGAAGACTGTCAGGACTGACTCAGTAAACAGGACCTGAACACAACCAGCATCCTGTATATAGAGACAAATGATTAAAGACGTGTTATTGGCAGTCAGTTTCCACCAGCAGGAGTCAAAAATCAGCACTCTGGACAGCTGCTGTGACAAATACTAGAGAGAATCAAAAAGAGACAAACACAGAGAAGTTTTAATGAAAATAGTTAATCGTCTACGGTAACAAATTCTAATCTTTAAGTAATTCATGTTCATCTGTTCTCCAGATGCTCCAAAGCTTCCCTCTGTGTCAGTGAGTCCCTCTGCTGAGATAGTGGAGGGCAGTTCAGTGACTCTGACCTGCAGCAGTGATGCTAACCCAGCAGCTAAATACACCTGGTACAAGACGAATGTAAACCTCAAACCTCTCAGTAAAGAACCACAGCTTGTCTTCAGCTCCATCCAGTCCTCTGACCTTGGAGAGTATTACTGTGTAGCTCAGAACCAGCTGGGGAGGAGGACATCTGAATACATCACTAATGTGAAATGTGAGTGAAACGGCTTATTTAAAATAAAAAAACAGCTTAAATCTGCCCAGTCTTTACATCCGTCAGCTCTACTTGCTTCACATTAACAGTCTGCTGTAACTCACTGAGCAGCTCCAGAAGATTTTAAGTTTTATGCAGTTTTGTGATCAAACCGTCACACATCCATTTATCAGACCTCCTTCAAAGTCTAAAATGTTGCGGCACACAGCTGTTCACAGTTTATAATGTAAATACCAGATGTGCTACTGTAGTAACTGTTAGGTTTAACTGGAAGGATTCAGAAGTGGACACTAGGCTGATGATTAGAACACAGGCAAGGTTTATTGACAAGAGTGCTCAGGAATGGCCAGAGAGTAGAAGAGAGGGCTGAGAATTCCAAGTCCGGCGGGATTCCAGCGATGGCGTTAGAAGCACTGTTCAGGGCGGACAGATTGGCAGGCGGGCGGCAGGCAAGCAGGCAGGCAGCGACTAAACACACAGGACGGAAACAAGAAGTTAGGTACAGGTCACAAATTACTCAACTAGAAGTAGGAGAGTTGGCCAGAGCAATATACCACAGGAGGTGAACTGGCGAACAACGGGAGCTGGACCAGAGTATTTCACTGCAGGAGTTGATTGTTGATGAGCCAAAGGTGCAAGAAGCTGGAGGTGGTGATCCTGGACCGGACACGCCCACACACACACACACACACACACACACACACACACACACAGGACCTGACAGACAAGTCTGACAGAGACAGCAGGGAAGAGAAAATTGGGAAAACACAAGGGAGGCGGAGCCTAATCATGACAGTAACACACCCTTAACCTAGAATAATCCTAACACATCTCCTCCAGATGCTCCAAAGACCTCTTCTGTGTCAGCGAGTCCCTCTGGTAAAATCATGGAGGGCAGTTCAGTCCTGTGCAGTGTTGTCAACGTAGAAGAGAGGCTGAACACATTATTAGCAGGAGGAACACAGAAACAGCAGCTGGAGCAAGACTCAGGAACATCTATCATCAGGGCTTCTCATCCTCTTTTGAGTTGAATTTAAACTCAAAAAAGCATAAACCGTGAACAAACCATAAAATATTTCAAAACACTGAATACATCATTAATAGATTAACTTCTTGTAACCAATTTACAGTTTAAATCAAGTCTGTAGCTGAACTGGTGAGCTTTCAAAGCGGAGTAGGTATGAAGGTATGGGCTTGATGTACTGACTGGGTTGGGACTGCATGACGTGCTGACGTATTGCGGTAAGCGTGTCGACTCATTTCCGTTTCCGGTGCTTGTGTGTTGGTACCGTGTTGTGCTGCTCTCGCTAAATAACAGTTACATTTGTTTGATTACAGCGGCCAACTGTTCGCTAAACACTTATTCTTTACAGTAATTTTGCCTAAGCACTCACAGTTCTTTCCATCTTTTAGTGACTGCTGTTCAATCTCATAGTTGTTCTAAAGTTTTGGTAGCTGACGCTACAGTACTTTAGCTTAGCCGTTAGCGACTTTAGCTTAGCAGCTAGCGATGGCTTCTCCTTCTCCCTCTCTCTCTCCTACTTTCTCCTGCTCGGTGTGTCAGATGTTTAGTTACTCCTCTGCCTCCTTTAGCGGTAATGGTACATGTAATAAGTGTAGTTTATTTATAGACATGGAGGCGAGGCTCAGTGAGTTAGAAGTCCGGCTCCGCACCTGGTAGATCAGTCTTTAGCTACTGTAGCTAGCCAGTCCCCGGTAGTCGGTGCGGAACGGCCTGAGTTAGCCTCTGGTAGCCGTCCTCCGGCATCCCCTGTGCAGCCAGGAAAGGGGGGCTGGGTGACTGTCCAAAGGAGGAATAGTAAGCATTCAAAGTCCACGGGGCATCATCAACCTGTTCACGTTTCTAACAGATTTTCCCCACTCAGCGACACACCCGCTGAGAAACCAACTCTGATCATTGGCAGCTCCATTTTGAGAAACGTGAATTTAGCGAAGCCAGCGGCCATAGTTAAGTGCATCCCTGGGGCCAGAGCGGGCGACATTGAGTCTTATTTGAAACTGCTGGCTAAGGATAAACGTAAATACAGTAAGATTGTTATTCACGTCGGCGGTAATGACTCCCGGTTACGCCAATCGGAGGTCACTAAGATTAATGTTGAGTCGGTGTGTACATATGCAAAAACAATGTCGGACACCGTAGTTTTCTCTGGACCCCTGCCAAATCTGACCAGTGATGACATGTATAGCCGCATGTCGTCATTCCGCCGCTGGTTGTCGAGGTGGTGTCCAGCAAACGATGTGGGCTTTGTTGATCATTGGCAGACTTTCTGGGGAAGACCTGGTCTGATCCGGAGAGACGGCATCCATCCCACTTGGGAAGGAGCAGCTCTCATTTCTAGAAATCTGGCCAAGTTTATTAGTGGACCAAATCCATGACAACCCAGAGTTGAGACCAGGAGGCAGAGTCGCAGTTAACACACTTCTCTGCCCTTCTTTTTCAGCAGTTACCCACCCAAAACCCTACGCAGAGTCGCAGTCTAACACACTTCTCTGCTCCTCCATTTCAGGAGTTACTTAGTGAAAATCCTATAGTGACGGTGTCTGTCCCCCGACCATCGAAATTATTTAAAAAGGTAAACAGAAGAGGAGCTGTGCATAAAAACCTTATAAAAATTAAAACCACAAGAGCAATAGTGCAAACAAATAGGAGAGTTAAATGTGGACTCTTAAACATCAGATCTCTCTCTTCTAAAGGTGTACTAGTAAATGAACTAATATCAGATTATGATATTGATTTATTTGGTCTTACTGAAACCTGGCTGGGTGATGGAGAATATGTTAGCCTAAATGAATCCACCCCTCCCAGTCATATTAATACTCACATTCCTCGAGGCACAGGCCGAGGAGGTGGAGTTGCAGCTATCTTCGACTCTAGCCTATTAATCAGCTCTAAACCTAAACTAAACTATAACTCATTTGAAAGTCTTGTTCTTAGTCTTTCGCACCCAAGTTGGAAATCACTGCAACCAATTCTTTTTGTTATAGTGTACCGAGCACCTGGCCCGTATTCTGAATTCTTATCTGAATTTGCAGAGTTTTTGTCAACTTTAGTCCTTAAAACGGACAAAGTTATTATTGTAGGGGATTTTAATATTCATGTAGATGTTGAGAATGACAGCTTCAGTACTGCGTTTATCTCTCTGTTAGATTCCATCGGCTTCTCTCAGAGTGTTCATGAACCGACTCACTGTTTTAACCACACCCTTGACCTTGTTTTGGTGTATGGTATTGAAATTGAACATTTAGTGGTGTTCCCACAGAATCCCTCTTTATCCGACCACTGTTTGATAACTTTTGAGTTTGTATTGCTGAACTACTCGCCATTGGGCAAAAATTTCTATACAAGATGTCTGTCTGATAGTGCTATAGCTAAATTTAAGGATGCGATTCCATCAGCTCTAAATACATTATCTAGTCACAAAGTAACGGAGGACTCCTATGCTAATTTCAGTCCCTCCCAAATCGATCATCTTGTTGATAGTGCTGCTGGCTCGCTGCGAATGACACTCGACTCTGTAGCCCCTCTAAAAAAGAAAATACTAAAACAAAGACGGTTAGCTCCATGGTATAATACTGAAACTCGCAAATTAAAGCAAATATCACGGAAACTTGAGAGGAATTGGCGTTCCACCAAAGTGGAAAATTCTCGTTTAATTTGGCAAGATAGTCTTAAAACTTATAGGAAGGCCCTCCGTAATGCCAGAGCAGCGTACTACTCGTCATTAATAGAGGAAAATAGGAACAACCCCAGGTTTCTTTTCAGCACTGTAGCCAGGCTGACAGAGAGTCACAGCTCTATTGAGCCAAGTATTCCCATAGCTCTCAGTAGTTACGACTTCATGAGCTTCTTTAATGATAAAATTCTAGCTATTAGAGACAAAATTCACCAAGACCTGCCCTCAACTGGCACCAACTTATCTCTAACTCAGGAACCTTAGAAACAGCTGTAGAACCAGATACATGTTTAGACTGTTTTGCTTCCCTCAATCTTTACCAACTAACTTCAATAATTTCTTCATCTAAACCATCAACCTGCCTCTTAGACCCCATCCCGACTAGGCTGCTTAAAGATGTTTTACCCTTAGTCAGCACCTCTATACTAGATATGATCAATCTATCTTTATCAACAGGCTATGTACCACAGTACTTTAAAGTAGCTGTAATTAAACCTCTTCTGAAAAAGCCCAAACTTGATCCGGATGTTTTATCAACTATAGACCTATATCTAACCTTCCATTTCTCTCTAAGGTTCTGGAGAAAGCAGTTGCTAAACAGCTGTGTGACTTTCTACAGAGCAATAGTTTATTTGAGGATTTTCAGTCAGGATTTAGAGCTCATCATAGCACAGAGACAGCACTGGTGAAAATTACTAATGACCTCCTTATTGCATCAGACAAAGGACTTGTCTCTGTACTGGTTTTATTAGATCTTAGTGCTGCATTTGATACCATTGACCATCAGATCCTATTGCAGAGACTGGAATATTTCATTGGCATTAAAGGAACCGCTCTAAGCTGGTTTAAGTCCTATTTATCAGATCGATTTCAGTTTGTACATGTTAACGATGAGTCCTCCATGCACGCCAAAGTTACTCATGGAGTTCCTCAAGGATCTGTCCTTGGACCAATCCTCTTCACTTTATATATGCTTCCTTTAGGCAATATTATCAGGAAACATTCCATAAGCTTTCATTGTTATGCAGATGATACTCAGTTATATCTATCGATCAAGCCAGATGAAACTCATCAGTTAGCTAAACTTCAAATGTGCCTTCAGGATGTTAAAACCTGGATGAGCTGTAATTTTCTTATGTTAAACTCAGATAAAACTGAAGTTATTGTTCTGGGGCCTAAGCACCTCCGTGACGCATTATCTAAAGATATAGTTTCCCTGGATGGCATCGCCTTGGCCTCCAGCACCACTGTGAGGAATCTTGGAGTTATCTTTGATCAGGACATGTCGTTTAAGTCCCACATTAAGCAAATTTCAAGGACCGCCTTTTTTCACCTACGTAATATTGCGAAAATCAGGAACATCCTGTCTAAAAATGATGCAGAAAAACTAGTCCATGCATTTGTTACTTCTAGGCTGGATTACTGCAATTCCTTATTATCAGGCTGCTCGAAAAAGTCCATTAAGACTCTTCAGCTGATCCAGAATGCTGCAGCACGTGTTCTGACAGGAACCAGGAAAAGAGATCACATTTCTCCTGTTTTAGCTTCTTTGCATTGGCTTCCAGTAAAATCCAGAATAGAATTTAAAATCATTCTTCTTACCTACAAAGCTCTTAATGGTCAGGCACCATCTTATCTTAAAGAGCTCATAGTACCTTACTACCCCACCAGAGCACTGCGCTCCCAGAATGCAGGGTTACTTGTGGTTCCTAGAGTCTCCAAAAGTAGACTAGGAGCCAGAGCGTTCAGCTATCAAGCTCCTCTCCTGTGGAACCAGGTTCCAGTTTGGGTTCAGGAGGCAGACACCATCTCCACATTTAAGAGTAGGCTTAAGACTTTCCTCTTTGATAAAGCTTATAGTTAGGGCTGGCTCAGGTAGTCCTGAACCATCCCTTAGTTATGCTGCTATAGGCCTAGACTGCCGGGGGATTTCCCATGATGCACTGAGCTCCTCTCTCCTCTACTTTCTCTCCCTCTGTATGCAACCTTATCCCATTATTGCATGTTACTAACACAACTTCTCCCCTTTCTGGTAGTCTTGTGCTTTCTCGTCCCTCTCCTCTCTCCTCCTATCACTTCCTGCAGGTTTTCTGGCTCTGGAGCTGTGGAGTCTGGATCTGTGGCTGCGGGTCGCCTGCTGCCCCCGTGTTCCTGCTCGACACCCTCTACTGCAACGACTATTGTTGCTAGTCTTATTGTTATTATAATCATTAACATTACGATGGTTACCATTAACACTATTATAAATATCTGTACCATTTTTCATTTAGTTTATAGCAACATTACCTTCGCTGTCTGTACCTCTGTGTGTATATTGTGTAGGCTGCCTCCCTCCCTCTCTCTCTCCTTACATCCCTCTCTCTCTCTCTCTCTCTCTCTCTCTCTCTCTCTCTCTCTCTCTCTCTCTCTCTCTCTCTCTCTCTCTCTCTCTCTCTCTCTCACCCCAACCGGTCGAGGCAGATGGCCGCCCACCCTGAGCCATGGTTCTGCTCGAGGTTTCTGCCTCTTAAAAGGAAGTTTTTCCTTGCCTCTGTCGCCTAGTGCTTGCTCTTGGTGGGAACTGTTGGGCTTCTGTAAATATCATCACAGAGTACGGTCTAGACCTGCTCTTTTATGAAAAGCGCTGTGAGATAACTGTTGTTGTGATTTGGCGCTATATAAATAAAATTGAATTGAATTGAATTGAATTGAAGAGGATTTCGACAGTCTCTCCATTCACTTAGAATGGGAAAATTTTCCTGGAAAACTTTTCTTCCTGGAATATTTTGTAAAGTATTTAAGGTATCAATGACAAAAGTATTATTATTATTAAGTAGTATTTTTGTTTCTTACCGATGGTGGTTGTTGTTTTGTATATGTGTTATGTATGTTACATCCTGCTGCTGCACAATCAATTGCCCCCCGGGGATAATAAAGACTCCTTGAACTTGAAGACATACCTTCGTAGAGCAACATGCAATCCAAAGTTCAGCTAAAGCTTCCAAAATTACAGTTGTTGTAGTTTGTCTAGACTGTGATTCTTTGCTGAGCTGCAGCAGAAGGTTTAGCCCCATTGGTGTCCTGACGTTACTCTGTCATTCGGTCACAAAGCCTTTCATATGCAAATGTTATGGGTAAAATCAGAACATCATTTTTACTTGTTATCCAGCAGCAGGTTGTATTATTGTAGTTCCACCGATGTCAACCTTCTGCTAAGAAAGGTAAAACATTTGCCCAGGAAAAATTACTGTTTCAATATAGTATTGCCACAGATTGCAGCTTCCAGTAAAGGGTTGAGCACAGCAAAGTTTAAACACATGGTTAACGTTGTGAAATGATCAGAACACAACTACCAGGACAAAGAGACCCACTCAGTTAGCCTGAGTGAAACTACTGAGACCTCATGTTAGCTCCAGCTAATCTTTAAACAGCATTTTGCACTAAATGAGGACAGTAGATTTGATCCTCATTTATTTCAGTGTAGCCTAAATGTTTTTGCAACCAGCTGCACCAGACGTGCCCATATTTGGACAAGACGGTGGAGCTAACAACCGTGTGTGGAGCTAGCTAGCTTGCTTACTAGGTGCATCTTTAATTCACGTTAACTGTCATTTTAACAGGGCTGACTATTTTGTCTAGCGAACAACAGTCTTAAAACTAAATGTACTCACCAGAGAAAGTGAACAGCCAACTCCTGATACGCTTTTTAACAGTGGTTAAATTTACACAGTGCCGTGGGTACTAGCCTGACTGACATGTCTCCATGGTAACGACTTGTTAATCACAGATAATCCCGTCCTGAAGCATACTCAGCTTTATGGTCTATTTTCCTCTAACTGGGACCATAATTTACTAAATGAACATGGTGTTGTATTGAATAATACTTGAAAGTAGCAATTGAGACCATAAACTCAATAGGAAAGTGTTTACTGAGGTAATAAATCAGCTGAGAAGTAGAAATCATTATAGTTGTGTATAGTAGTGTAGTAGTAATAGCAATTATATAATTTTGAATCAAATTTCATTCTGGCCTCTTCTTTAAGTTTGTATTTGACATAACACCTTATTTTCTCAATTAAAAGGACGGAAACTAATGTATATGTGACACGAAAGGCAATTTATTATTTTGGCTGCTGTTTTGTCGGCGGATTTCTTCTACCGGCCACCTTGGCAGGTGAGCCAAAAAGTTAATTTCCACCCCTGTGGCCACTGCTTGAAATGATTGGTCCCCTATGGTCTAAAAATTTGTGTGGGGAACCACTAATAGCCTCTGACCTGATTACCTCAGACTTCAGGTGCAGTATGAAGTTTCATATGAAGCTTTTCTGTGCAATGCTCTGTCAGCATGCTTTTTGTGACGTGCTGTGTTTTTGGTTTAGGTGCATACAAATGCCTGTCTTGCCCATTGTGATACAGTAAAACTGTTAACTGTATTTTCACTCAATGTCACCGCTAATTCTTAAAGTGTTGGAAACCTGCAGCACTTATTCCTACCAGGGTGGTGAGAAACTTGGGTGTCATGATTGATGACCAGCTGTCCTTTCAGACTATGTCGCTGCTTTCTCTTGGTCGTGCCGCTTTGCTCTATGCAACATAAGAAAAATCAGGCCGTACCTCATTCAATATGCCACCCAGGTTCTGGTGCGGGGCGTGGTTACCTCTCACCTCGACTACTGCAATGCCCTCCTAGCGGGTCTTCCAGCTTGTGTGGTGAAAGCCCTACAAATGGTTCAGAACGCAGCAGTGCGTCTGGTTTTTGATCAGCCCAAAAGGACTCATGTCATTCCATTGCTGTGCGCCCTCCATTGGCTACCCATGCCTCCTGTATCACATTCAAGTCACTACTGCTTGCATAGAGAGTGACTACTGGGTCTGCACCTATCTACCTAGACTCCATAATCCAAGTTTACGTTCCTTCTCGGCCACTACGCTCTTACCAACAAACGCCACCTGGCTCTGCCATCCCTTCACACAAAGCAATCTCTGTCCCTGTTCTCATCTGTGACACCACGATGGTGGAACGAGCTACCACACGCCATCAGAGCAGGGGCTTCCCTCTCCAACTTCAACAAGCTCTTGAAAACTCATCTTTTCCGAGAACACTTCCTCTTATAACACCTCTAACTCCTAACCCCTAACATGCACTTCCTGTGCTCTTCTTCTGTCCTCTTACAATTATTTTGTATTGATTGCACTTTTTTTAACTCTTACTTCTTTCCCTCGGAATTTACCCGATTGATATGATTTGTGCTATTAGCTCTTAGAATAAGAATCAGAAGGAGCTTTATTGCCAGTTAGTGTTTTACACATACGAGGAATTTGCTTTGGTGATAAGGTGCTACACATAGACAAACATACAGTTGATATAAATAAATGTAGAAATATATAAATATGGAATAGACAATGCAAGTTATATAAGAATATTGAAAAGAACGATTTGCAGAACATGTGCATTATTCTGGGTTTGTGTTGTGCAGAACTATTGCAATGAAATATCTAAATTGACAACATAAAAATATATAACAACAAAGATTAACAATGACAAATTAAATAGTATTTAGATGTGCAGAGACATTTGTATTATTTGCTAGGGGGAAGTGTCAGTGAGGGACCCAGGCCTTGTTGATGAGGCCAGCTGCAGACGGGAAGAAGCTATTTTTGTGGCGAGAGGTTTTGGTCCTGATGGACCGTAGCGTGTTGCCAGAGGGCAGAGTCTGAAACAATTTGTGTCCAGGGTGGGAAGGTCAGCTGCAATCTTTCCTTCTCGCCTCAGAGTCCTGGTGGCATGCAGGTCCTGGAGTGATGGTAGATTGCAGCCAATCAGCTTCTCTGCAGAGCGAATGATACCTGCAGCCTGCCCTTGTCCCTGGCGGTCGCAGCAGCGTGCCAGATGGTGATGGAGGAGGTGAGGATGGAGTCAGTGATGGCGGTGTAGAATTGAACCATCATTGTCTTTGGCAGGCTGAACTTCTTCAGCTGCCGCAGGAAGTACATCCTCTGCTGGGCCTTCTTGGTGAGGGAGGTGATGTTCAGCTCCCACTTGAGGTCCAGATGTTTTTCCCCAACAGAAGCTGAAGTTCGTACAGTTTGTTGCACAGCGAGCGCACAAAATATTTCCGGTAGCGGTGTGTGGAGTCCCATACAGCGAAGACGCACGAGTAACCCGGCTTTTTCGTCTCCTGCAGCGCTTCACCGCCTGCACAACAACAAGAGAGCCCTTCACCAAAATGTCCAATAATTCCACTGATGATGTGAGAAAAGAAGGAAATAAATCCGCTTGAGTTGTTCCCCTGATGTTCATGAGCTCTTCTCTGATAAAAGAGCGCCGGGAATCACAGCCTTTCTTAATAAACACACAAAAACAAAACAAAGAGCACCTAACATTCGAGGCCGCTATGCTCAGCGCCATCTTGAATCTACTTATTTGTCTTTATTGCTACTCTTACTAGTATGTATTGTCAGTTGTAGATCTCATGCTTATTTGATGCTTCGTTGATGCTTATATGATGTTTCTTAAATGAAAGTCGCTTTGGATAAATGCGTCTGACAAATGAGTAAATGTAATGTAATTCAGAGGGATCAAATAAATTATAACTAAGCATTTTATGTTATAATTGTTTCTATTTGGTGCCCCTCCCATTGGGTGGCACTCAAAACAACAACCAGAGGTGTAAAGTAATGTAAAGTACAAATACTTTGTTACTGTACTTAAGTGGTTTTTTGCTGGATTTTTACTTTACTTGAGTATTTCAAGTAAGCAAAATGAAAAGCAGACAGAGCACTTGAGTGGTGCAGCAGTTCAAATAAATACATATTGCATCATGTTTCTACAGTAGCTGAAAACAAACAGCACTACAGAGTGCGTTTCGTCCATAGACTGAATATAAAAAGGATTTGTCACTATGTTCTTTTTCTTCTTCTTCTTCTTCTAGCATTCTGGCAGCGTAGACTCTCATCACTATGCTGAATACGTTGAACACATATTTTACATTAAACTTCTGTATTCAAACCTGTCTTCAGTGAATTTAAAAAGATAGATTTCTTTTTGTAAAATCAATAGATTTGAATATGTAATATGTTTTACTTTTGATACTTACGTACTTGTAAAACCATGTATGTTTTTACTTTTACTTGAGTAATTTTTTTAATGGATGACTTTTACTTTAACATCTTAGTGTGGTATCTGTTCTTTTACTTATGTATGTACTTAAGTATGATAATTGAGTACTTTTTACAAGACTGATAACAACCTTGTTTGCCTAAAACCTGTTTTATTTCTATATACGTTCTCCAGATGCTCCAAAGCTTCCCTCTGTGTCAGTGAGTCCCTCTGCTGAGATAGTGGAGGGCAGTTCAGTGACTCTGACCTGCAGCAGTGATGCTAACCCAGCAGCTAAATACACCTGGTACAAGGAGAATGAAGACTCACCAAAAGCATCAGGACAGAACTTCACCATCACTGACTTCAGAGCTGAACACAGTGGGAATTATTACTGTGAAGCCCAGAACAGAAGAGGACGTCATAACTCCACCTTACATCTGACTGTTGTGGCAGGTACAATTGTACCTGGCTGATTAACAGAAGAGCATCACCTGGCAAACTAATTCATGAATCAACTCTACTAGTGAGGTCCAGCACAGTTTATCTACTAACTGTCTATCTCCATTTCTAGAGAACTCAACAAGGCTAATAATTATCATCACGTTGACTCTGGTGGTTGTGATGCTGATTCCTCTGCTTCTGGTTTGTCTGTGGATGAGGTGAAACTATAAGAATGAATCAGTTCCATCACTGATCTTTGAATATTTACTTTCATAGTTTTGGAGTTATTGACTTTTTATTTATTTGTTTTTGGATTCAAATTAGGAAGAAGAAAACTCTGAGCTCCACCACTGAACCAAATGAACCCATAGAGACATTAGAGGTGAGAAATCTGTTGGGCCACAGTGACAGAACTTCCTCTACCAAAGAGTTGTAATTTGTTGACTTATACATTCATTTTAATATAAAACAAATTGTTCTAATTCCATTTATGAGGCCTTTGCCTCTCCCTCTCCCCATCAGTTGGAGTCTGATCCTGATTGTACCAATGCCTCAGCCTTGAACCAAAACTGTAACCAGAGGGACTCACCTGGATGGAAACAGAGAGAAGTACAGCATTGAAGTAGTCAGTGGAGAACAGGGGGCTGTGGAGGATGAGGATACATTTACCTTTAACTGCAAACATTTTCATTTTTAGTTTTCATTAGCAGCAGCAGGTAGACGTCAGCAGCAGCATGTAGCACAAGATTAGAGTAGAATGTAAGCGTCATTGTTACCTGTGCAGGTACATTACATAAGTTCACTGTTTGTCCTTTCACACACACCTGTGCTGGTAATGAAAGCCAATAACGTCTGATCAAAACAAACATGTAGAACTGGAAGCTAAGTATTTCACAGCATGTACAGTCTATGTTTAAACACTGAAATCAAACAGAAGCCCAGCTCTGTCACACTTTGCTAGTTGTATCATTTTCAATGTGTTGCAGTGGCTGATTGAAATAAACAGCCAGCTTCCACAACAACTCTGCAGTTTGATCATCATTTCAGTTTCCTCTCACTGCTGCAGAGGGCGACAGTGTGCAGAAAGGTTTGGATTTTAGCTTTAAACAAAGGCTTTGTGTTTATTATTCTGAATTCATTTGTATTTACCCAAATAGACCAATTATTATTATTATTTATTAGAAGACACCAGGAACAAGAGCATATAGAGCGTGTTGGAGAGGTGACTGATGGTGCGTTCATGTGGTGCCAGAATAATTACATTTTTTCCCTCCCTTATATCTTTATTGCAAAAAGAGAAATAAAATGTACATGGGACATAAACAAGTAAACAAAACTTTGATTTGTAGAAAATCATGTATTGTATATACATGTAGTCAACTGACAGTCGAATCATATGACTGCAGTCTCTATTTCTTACTCACTGTTACACTGTACATTTACAG
>NW_024040040.1:63670016-63711108 GCF_014851395.1 Micropterus salmoides | reverse complement strand
GGAAGGCCATACAACTGGATTTTAGACTTCCTGTCTAACCAAACATTCCGTGTTAAAGTTGGAGATGCTGTTTCTGAGGAGTTTGATATTGAAAATGATATCCTCAAGGGAACGCTATAAGCCCTATTCTGTTTAATATCATGATAAACGCCATTTAAAATGTGGTAGAGATAGGTTTCATCACTTATGCGGATGATGGTCTATATGGAAAAGAGGAAAAACATTAGACATGGGTAATAGCATACAGAGTGTTATTAAAATTGAAAGATGGTCTAATGATGGGGATTTAAGATGTCAGTCACAAAATCATGCTATATGTTCTTACCGGAAAGAAGATTAATAACGCACAGCTTAAACTGTATGGACAAAATATGGAAAAAGTGAAAGAGTATCTAGGACTGTGGTTTGATGAGAAATGCTCACCTAAGAATGCTGTGGTCTAATACAAACGGTGATATGTCCTGAGTTGTTTAATACATCTAGATGTGAATACCAGGAAATGAGAGCTGAAATTCTGAACTCTTGTCTCATACTCATCTTTTCATCTTAAACCCAAATGTCTTCAATGAACAACAAAAGCAAATGAATTTGGCTTACTGTACCAATATTTTTGGTGGGGTATAATAATACCAATAATGAATTACATTTATATAGCGCATTATCATTGAAAATCAAAGCGCTTCACAGTGAAGTTGGGGGGACTCACCTCAACCACCACCAATGTGTAGCACCCACCTGGGTGACGCACAGCAGCCATTTAGCACCAGCACGCTCACCACACATCAGCTTGAGGCAGAGAGGGAGGGAAACATTGAGCCAATTACTCTGGGGGATGATTAGATGGCCAGATGGTGCAAGCCAGGTTGGGAATTTTGATGATTTTTAATGACCACAGTGAGTCAGGACCTCGGTCTAATCTGAAGGACGGCAGCTCCTACAGCACAGTGTCCCCATCAATGCACTGGGGCATCCGGATCTTATTATTATATTATTATTAGGACCAGAGGGAAGACCGCCCCCTACTGACCCACCAACACCAAATGCCAAATTCACTACCATATAATGGAAAATCAGTATGAATATTAAGCCAGAGAAAATCAGTATTGATGAAGTTACCTGAATTTTATAAAACATTTTATTATAATACTCACATTCATATTTAATACACTATAGCTTATTGGGTGTGTATGTACTTTGTGTTTTGGTGGGGACATAAGGGTTCAGATTAGGGGTGTGACGATACACTTAGCTCACTTGCACGATTCACAATATTGGGTTCACGAGAACAAGACAAGAAGATGTTTTAAATAGGGCTGGGCACATTAATGCGTCATTATCACGCATTTAATTAACGACGACAATTATTTTATCTCACGTTAAACGCAGTTTAAAAAATATAAAAATATTCTTATTTTGAAAGTCATAACAGTAATAGATTGTGGAAACTCACAAACAGCGAGGATCAGTCTCTCTTCCAATGATTTCTGCTATGCGTTCAAAACATTCAAGACGATTCAACTTCGGCGGCGGGCTGTTGTTACGAGCACAACCGTTTTACGGGAACGCACCCGCTTGTCCCTACGCCTTATGCTCGACACCTTCACCTCACTGTAACAGGGAAACTTGCTGAAAATAGGCCCTAGACTGTTTATGATGCTTCCTGATAAAAGATTTAATATTTCATCAAAATAGCATTAAAATCAGTTCTGGGCAACGATTAAAACTTTTAACTGCAATTAATTCCATGATTGTCTTGCAATTAATCGCATTGTTAATGGCACAATTGAAGAATGAATTCTAAAGTAGTGTATTGCGCAATTTAATTTAAATGCACTGCTATATACAAAAGTACAATAACATGTGTTTTGTAAACACTTTAAACAAATACGGTTCTTTTTACAAGCAGTATTCCCTTTACACAGAGGCAATAAAATATTTCTTGTAAATCCTCATCTTAAACATTAATGTAATCAAATCAAATATTAAACCAAAGCTATTTGCCACTGCCAGGGCATTACCTTGCACTACCTTATCTTGCTTGTTAAAACAAGTTACCATTAGAGTCCAATTTTCTTGGGGGGGTTTTCTAAACAGGTGTCAGCAGGAACATTTTTCTTTTATCAGAGACTAGCATAAACAGTCTAAGGCCTGTGTTCAGCAAGTTTACCTGTTTGTGAGTTTCCACAATCTATTACTGTTTACTAAATAGGACATCAACAGGAGGGAATGCACATCCCCTCAAAACTAGATGTAGACCTAACGGGTAAATCACTGGCCCATATGGGACCACCAAGCAAACCCACCTGCCCAGAGCCATAATATGAGCCATCCAGTCCCCCGCAGTCTGTGGCATTGGAGTGAGCATGCACACAAGCACCGATAGCGCGACATGGTAGGCAAAGGACTGACCCATGTGCAATAGCCGGGGAACCGGATGGGGGGGCCCGCAGCTGTACAGATGCAGGAGGGGACAGCGACCGCATCAGCTGGATTCACCGGTCATATAATTAGAATATCAAAAAGTTGATTTATTTCAGTAATTCCATTCAAAAAGTGAAACTTGTCTAATGTATACATTCATTCCACACAGACTGATATATTTCAAGTGTTCATTCCTTTTAATTTTGATGATTATAACTGACAACTAATGAAAACCCCAAAATCAGGATCTCAGAAAATTTGAATATTGTGAAAAGGTTCAATATTGAAGACACCTGGTGCCACAGGGATAACCGCACCCTGGAGAGGATTGTGAAACAAATCCCATTCAAAAATGTGGGGGAGATTCACAAAGAGTGGACTGCAGCTGGAGTCAGTGCTTCAAGAACCACCACGCACAGACGTATGCAAGACATGGGTTTCAGCTGTCGCATTCCTTGTGTCAAGCCACTCTTGAACAAGACACAGCATCAGAAACGTCTCGCCTGGACTAAAGACAAAAAGGACTGGACTGCTGCTGAGTGGTCCAAAGTTATGTTCTCTGATGAAAGTAAATTTTGCATTTCCTATGAAAATCAAGGTCCCAGAGTCTGGAGGAAGAGAGGAGAGGCACAGAATCCACGTTGCTTGAAGTACAGTGTTTCCAGAGTTTCCACAGTCAGTGATGGTTTGGGGTGCCATGACATCTGCTGGTGTTTGTCCACTGTGTTTTCTGAGGTCCAAGGTCAACGCAGCCGTCTACCAGGAAGTTTTAGAGCACTTCATGCTTCCTGCTGCTGACCAACTTAATGGAGATGCAGATTTCATTTTCCAACAGGACTTGGCACCTGCACACAGTGCCAAAGCTACCAGTACCTGGTTTAAGGACCATGGTATCCCTGTTCTTAATTGGCCAGCAAACTTGCCTGACCTTCACCCTATAGAAAATCTATGGGGTATTGTGAAGAGGAAGATGTGATACGCCAGACCCAACAATGCAGAAGAGCTGAAGGCCACTATCAGAGCAACCTGGGCTCTCATAACACCTGAGCAGTGCCACAGACCGACTGATCGACTCCATGCCACGCCGCATTGCTGCAGTAATTCAGGCAAAAGGAGCCCCAACTAAGTATGATTGGACTGCACCATTCACCAGAGGAACTTCTCTCAAGAGGGCCCACTATATCCATGCCTATTCTTTCAAATGGTGTGTCTATTATAGGCAATGGCTGAAGCTGGGCACGGGCCACTCCTTTGTTTGAGGTCAACTGACATGTCTGACATGATGCACAAAACTGCTGTACTTGAGTGTACATGCCTGACCACACAAATCGCCTAGCAATTCTATTTAGAGACTTTTGAAATGCTAAATGGCCTGCCCAGGGGATTGAATGACCAAGTTCAATGACTTTCTGCCTAAGAGCCTGTGGCAAAGCAATGGCCTCAGTCTTGCCTTTGCACTGATAAAGAATACCATCTCTCACGGCATAGGTTGCTTCTGCAAGAACATCTGTTCGTCCCTGCTTCTTCCCTTCAACCGCTGAGACTTTATCAAACCAGGGCTTTAAGGTCGGGTCAGTCTGCTGCTGTGCTGATAAATCAGAGGGCACATCAAACTCCAGAAACTGAGTGGGCTTCATGTGCTGTACAACTTCTGGCCTAGCTTATCCCTTCTCCTCTGAGCTCTGGACTTCTGCTAGGCTTGCAGCCTCCTCTGCAGACTTAGGAGCCCGTTCCTGTATCCACACCTCCAACTCCGGATTCACCATCCTCAGAAACTGCTCCAGGATCATCACTTCAGAAATGTCCTTCACAGTGGATTTCTCTGGTTTCACCCACTTGTGAAACAAGTTTTTAAGGCGGACATATAGTTCCCTTGGAGTCTCATCTCATTCCCAGTAACTAGTAGTGTAACGGATTAGTATTTCTAAAACAGTAATATTATTACAGGTACCAATCCAAGTAACGCTGCGGTACTGAGTTACTGAATGCACCGCCCTTGGCATGAATTCACAACATGGCGGCAGGTCAGCTGCACTGGACCTGATGTTATTCAAGTCAGCTGTTAGTATAATGTTACTAAATTACTTACATAATCTCAGCAAATTCAATAAATTTTCACATACTGTATAGTTTAAAGCTAGTTTAGGCCTATTATGTATATTATGTTCCAGTGACCAGTTCCATATTGTTATTCGAGTGACCAGTGTTGGGAAGTAACTGTTACACGTTCTTAGAGAATATAAGCAAGATACACAAATGGCATCAGATTATTGGACAGGATAAATACAGAGTGACATTTATACATTCAACGGCATTTCAGACGATGGCCTGTAATACTTATTTTGTCCATTTGGGGGAGCGTGGGTTACATGACGATAGCTTTGATTCATTAAAATGAATAACGGTCAGGGATCCTTGCTGCAAATTAAAACACTGCGAAATTAACTTATTTAGATTCTTTTCAACAACAAATAACACCAACATGGTAACATAACTATTCAAATGGAGGCAAACGCCACCACTAACTTAGCAAGGATTATTGTTTAAACAGAACAACAGTTTATAATGAAACATTGTTTTAGCTCAAGAAGGCAGGAGTCGTTCGTGTCTCCCTATGGCAACCCTGGCTTATCACATTTGCACATCAGCTAAAAGAAGAGAAGGGAGTGGCGTTTTATGGCTCAGCCATTCTGTGGGAAAAGGGATCAGAAAGGGTGGTACTTTGATGTCCTGAGGTACCCTATGGAGGGAGAGGGGTTGGACAATTCCTTTGCTGTCCTGCTAAGTGTCTCTATTGACACCTTTACGGCGAGAGGGTTTCACTAAGGCTCTTTGAATACACGGTCCTTAAGTGATGCATGTCTGATTGAGTCTCTGCAGCCCCTTACCAAACCCTAGGCGATGTCTGATTATTTTTTTGTGAGAGTGGGATGCCACACCAGTGCCACACCGACCCCAGCAGCAGGCAGGTGAGAACCCAAGCAGCCAGGGCAGCCCACGTTGATGTGTTGTACCATGACTGCACATACAGTATGTGTTTGTGTATGTGTGCGTGTGAGTGACCTCACTTTCCCTGTCTGTATTAGCAACATGCATTTCTCATTGAGCTGCATCAAGCAAAACAACACTAAGAATATTAAACATTACAATTTTTGTTTTCATTGCAACTTGGAGTTTTACAGACATTCATCTGTTGATGCACGTTGATAATGTAAAGAGGAAGGAAGCCAGGACAGCTTTTACCATACCAACTACCCAACCACAGAGAGACAAAGACCACATCCTCCCTTTTTCATTTGAAATGTTTATTGTGACCAACTGACATACAGGACTTCTCATGTATGTGATCTACCTGCTGATGTGATTTTACAGATGTGAATAGAAACTATGAGTTTAACAGCAGCAGCGAGTGGATTTGTTGTCTTCCTTCTCTCTGTACAAGGTACTGTCCATCTACATTTATATTATGAGGCATTACCAGACATTCACTTCTCTTTCTTTAAATTGAAGTCTTTACAACACAACCAACACAGAGCTGTGTCTGTTCTTTACACCAGCAGCATCTCTTTGCAGTTAAACCTTAACAATGTAAACTTCATAAACTGAAGTTCACGAAATGTGAATATGAACAGTATGAGTTGTGTGATTGTGTCGACTTTTAAAAGCCATCTCCCGTCAGATGCTTAAAGAAATGATCTGATACAGTTTACCTCATTTGTGAACACAGCTATAACTTCCACTTTTATAATAATGGATAGAAATGAAGTGCGCAAAGAGTAACAGGCAAACAGCATGGATAAACAGTTTAGATATTTGGCTAAAGGTACTGTATAAATGGTTGTTGACAATGGGTTCATCTCACTTGGCCCTGGGGTGTTTGACAAAAAAGGTCTGGAACCACAGCGCTCTAAGTTGGTTCATTGATCACTTAGTCTCCCACATTACCAGTTTCCTTGTTATAACATCTGTGTGAGTTATGTGTACTTAGTATATGCTCACCTGATTACAACATTTACATTTATTCATTTAGCTGACGCTTTTATCCAAAAAAAAAAGGGACACAATGGTGTCTCACAGTGGATTTGAAATCAGGTCTCTCACACCTAAGGCATGTGTCTTATCCACTACGCCATCACCACCCACAAAATGCATAAATCATTAATTTGTAATCACTGGTGTTAAAGTGCTATATGCAGTAAATACATTTTGCTGTCGTAGAATTACTAATATCTACTTTGTCATCTGTGTTTTGAGGGCCACCTTAAAGCCACCTTAAAGCACAGGTGAAATAAATGAGGACCAGGGATGGTTGTAACTTGAGTCAGCTGTAATGCGTATAATTTCTCCAATCAGGAACAGTTACGAATCACCTGATTCACTCTGCAGATGCCCAATTTAATCCTTATATCACATGTAAAAAAGTAGTAACAAGGTAAGAAAGTATTTGTTTTTACATTTGATTTATTTTAGTTAAATTAATCAAACTTAAATCATGTTTATTGTGTGTCTATGTAGATATTTTTCATGCAAGTTGTTAGTGCAAATTTTTTAGTGGTGAGCTGTAAGCTAGTTCATGGCTACAAGAGAGAGGTTAAATGTAACAACAATGAAAATGTTACAACCTACTCTAAGAAAATATTTAGTTGTATTTACATGTTTTCTTTGAATTTCATGTCTGAGACACACACAGTAATGTTTAAATGTTTGATTATTATGTTCAAATGTTAGTGTAAGACTTTTAGGCTTCTCAGGGCCCATGAGGCCTGAACTCCAGTAGTGCCATGTGTCTGTCAGCACTGTGACGGAGCAAGACAAGCCCCAGCCCCCCAAAAGCATGGGCTCAGGCAGGGGCAACTGCTTGGTCCACATGAACAAATGCTCCAGACGCTTTTGGATTCCAACCAGGCGATGGTTTACATGGTAACCCAAATAACCTCACAGATGGCCATTTCAACCTGCCCCAGCAGATCAGCTCAGTCAGTACACCACCCCAATCCCCCAGAATGCAACTTTCTGTATAAATTCATCATTCATTCTTCATTTGATCTTTTCAACCCTTTGTCCGCTGGTTCTTTGCCACAACTGGCTGAGCAGGCAGAACCCCCATGTTGATTGGAATGCCGGAAAAATAGTGAGTTGGAGCTCATATTGCCATTCCACCTGCCTTCGGTCTGTTGCCAGTAGAGATTTATCCTTTGTACCAGTTGAATACCACGACTTACACGACAGTGTTCAGCAAAGATTTGACCCTTTTCATTACCTCACATCGCCCCTATGACTGCCCCATTGATCTCCTCTCTGGTGCCTCCATAACAGCTTAAAATCTGTCGTGCCCCGAAAGGGAGTCCATGGAGCGGTATCTGTAGTACTCAGTAGCAGCTGCCATAATCCACCCTTCTTCCTCTGCAGTGGGAGCTAGCTTCTTTTTTGTAGGCAAGGCTTGACACACTAGATGAATAAAACACACTCTTATTAAAAAAATAACAAAAAACACTTTAGGTTGTTCAGCAGCGAGGAGCAGTGAAACAACAGCACGGCTCTGTCGATAAATAAAAAGTAAAAGTTAAATTGCGTTCTCAGGTGACCCGGATCAGCTGTTAGCTGTAAACACACCACAGGGCTAACGTTGCTATGTGGCTGTGTTTTAATGTTTTAATGAGCTGGTCCATTTGTTTTGGAGAGGAGATGACCTCGGTGGTAATTCGGCTCCCGGGAGAACCCTGTCAGGGCGCTGAAGTGGAGCGGAACCAGAACAACTCTCATCAGCTGTTGGCTGTAAACACTAGCAGGAATAAAGTTCCGGTGCGGCTGTGTTAAAACTATAACTTAGCACAACATAACTGCACTGTAATAACGTTATGCTTTATTAAATGTCACAAAATTATCAAAATAGATATTAGATATACACTCACCTAAAGGATTATTAGGAACACCTGTTCAATTTCTCATTAATGCAATTATCTAATCAACCAATCACATAGCAGTTGCTTCAATGCATTTAGGGGTGTGGTCCTGGTCAAGACAATCTCCTGAACTGCAAACTGAATGTCAGAATGGGAAAGAAAGGTGATTTAAGCAATTTTGAGCGTGGCATGGTTGTTGGTGCCAGACGGGCCGGTCTGAGTATTTCACAATCTGCTCATTTACTGGGATTTTCACGCACAACCATTTCTAGGGTTTACAAAGAATGGTGTGAAAAGGGAAAAAGATCCAGTATGCGGCAGTCCTGTGGGCGAAAATGCCTTGTTGATGCTAGAGGTCAGAGGAGAATGGGCCGACTGATACAAGCTGATAGAAGAGCAACTTTGACTGAAATAACCACTCGTTACAACCGAGGTATGCAGCAAAGCATTTGTGAAGCCACAACACGCACAACCTTGAGGCGGATGGGCTACAACAGCAGAAGACCCCACCGGGTACCACTCATCTCCACTACAAATAGGAAAAAGAGGCTACAGTTTGCAAGAGCTCTCCAAAATTGGACAGTTGAAGACTTGAAAAATGTTGCCTGGTCTGATGAGTCTCGATTTCTGTTGAGACATTCAGATGGTAGAGTCAGAATTTGGTGTAAACAGAATGAGATCATGGATCCATCATGCCTTGTTACCACTGTGCAGGCTGGTGGTGGTGGTGTAATGGTGTGGGGGATGTTTTCTTGGCACACTTTAGGCCCCTTAGTGCCAATTGGGCATGGTTTAAATGCCACGGCCTACCTGAGCATTGTTTCTGACCATGTCCATCCCTTTATGGCCACCATGTACCCATCCTCTGATGGCTACTTCCAGCAGGATAATGCACCATGTCACAAAGCTCCAATCATTTCAAATTGGTTTCTTGAACGTGACAATGAGTTCACTGTACTAAAATGGCCCCCACAGTCACCAGATCTCAACCCAATAGAGCATCTTTGAGATGTGGTGGAACGGGAGCTTCGTGCCCTGGATGTGCATCCCACAAATCTCCATCAACTGCAAGATGCTATCCATCAATATGGGCCAACATTTCTAAAGAATGCTTTCAGCACCTTGTTGAATTAAGGCAGTTCTGAAGGCGAAAGGGGGTCAAACACAGTATTAGTATGGTGTTCCTAATAATCCTTTAGGTGAGTGTATGTCAGTCCAGTGACTGTTACCTGACAACCGACTTGCCTCTCATTCCCCGGTGCAGGCAGTAAGTCAGCCTGCCGAGTGAAGACAGACTCTGAGGACCCATTTGAGCGCTGAATGATTAGTTCATTCCTGCTCCACAGTAGCCAAGATGTTATGTGAAAAATGAATGACTCAAACCCAGAGACCCACAGTTATGAGTCCTGAACTAATCAGTTCTGTTTCCTGTGCTGCCTGCTTACAACAGCCTGTAGCCAGCTGTCACGTGACAAATGAACGACTCAAACCCAGAGACCCTCAGTTGAGAGTCGTGAACTAATCAATTCTGTTTCCTGTGTTGACGGAGCCCATGCAGCTGCCATGTAAAGAGTGAACGTAAGAGTCCAAGACTATTCACGCATGCGTTAAAATGAACAAATTATTCACTGAGACAATACAACAATAGGTCAAATGAACGACACAACACTAATTGTCTACCGTGATTTAAATAACATCACCATTAAGAACAAGTAACCACTACCTCTCATTAATTCTGCCTTTGTCCCCCTTCATGGCGCCACTGTTTTTTCCAAGCTGACCTACATAACGCCTACCATCTGGTCAGAATCCAGGAGTGGGATGAGTAGAAAATGGCTTTCAATACTCCATTGGGGCATTTTGAGTATCTAGAGATTTTTGGTCTGATCTACACTCCTGCTGTTTTCCTTTAGTAAATAACATGCTCAGGGTCTTCATCAATCAGTTTGTATTTGTTTATATTGATGACATTCTGATTTTTTCTAAGAACATGTCTGATCACATAATCTATGTCCGCCAGGTTCTCCAAAGGCTGCTGGAGAACAGGCTTTACGAGAAGGCAGAAAAGTTTCACGTCAACTCGGTCAGCTTTCTGGAATACGTCATCGAAATTACAGTAGAGTTGCCTTGCCCCTAAGCAGTCTTAATTCCTCCTCCATCTCCTTTGAGTGGAACCCGGAGGCGGAGCAAGCCTTCAATTCATGGTTAGGGTTGACGCATCAGACACCGGGGTGGGAGCTGTGCCTTCTCAGAGGTCATGGAGAGCTCAGAAGCTTCATCTCTGCGCCTTTTTCTCCCGTCGACTCTCCCAGTCTGAACATAATTATGATGTGGGCAACAGGGAGCTCTTAGCAGTTAAGCTAGCTTTGGAGGAGTGGAGATACTGGCTTGAGGGAGCTGCGCAGCCATTCTTAGTCTGGACCGATCATAACAACTTGGCTTATATACTAACCGCTAGGAGGCTCAACTAACTCCTAGCAATTTTTTGGCAATTTTTTGGCTGCTTTCAGATGACACTTACCTTACTGCCCGGGGTCAAGGAATACTAATGATGCTCTCTCCCGACAGTTTGGGGCCATGGAGGCTCCCTCCGATCTGGACACTATTCTCCAATCCTCCTGCGTGGTGGCCTCACCCTGGTGGCCACTCTGCCCAGCTCCTATGCTTTCCTGCCTAAGCCACCTTCTGTTGCACGCTCTAATAAACTGAAATTGTGAATGCATTGGCTTAAAAGAGCTCCGAGGTACACAGAGAAATGTCAAAAATGTTAGCACCATCCCTGGTCTCCCCAACATTAATGGAGCCTCAGTTCCATCGATTGTATTCCCTGAGTAATCTGTGCCCAGTGATCACGTTGCACAATGTTAGGACCCTGGAATTAGTTCACCTAAATAGAAGCAGGAGTATGAAAAACTACTAGTTGGATTTATACCCTTTAACTTGGTAGAAGAGTCTAGCATGGGCCAAGGAAGAACCTATTCAATTTTGGATGGGATCCGAATCATTGGGCACATCCATCCATCATCAACCGCTTATCCTGTGTACAGCCCCGAACTTGGCGAACTCAGTATTGAGAAACAGTTACAGTCTTTGCCATCACCTGGGGGCTGACACATAGTAGCTACACAGATATGCTGGATGTCAAATTGAAGGTCTGAATGAGACAAATCACACATCACTGAGGGAGCTTCTGTTCTCAGGCCTGTAAAGCATGGAGTTCTTTGTTATTCATAGGAATATTGATTCAAATCCATTGTATTTATTAATATTTTATTTATTAATGCTATTTGTAAGACTTGGGTTTATGGAGAAACTACCAGCAAAAGGTAACAGTAAATATGGCCAAAACATGGATAGTTTCTTTTCTTCACGTTTGCAGTTACAGTTGTAGTCAAGAAGAAGATATTCAGCTGTATTATAATCTGTAGGATCATGGTTATTATTATTATTATTATGGTGTATAGTGTGATTTTATACTAGGCGAGTATGAAAATCTCATTTTCCTTTATTGTATCTCCATTTACTTTTGTAATTGTAACATAAATAGGTCTAGGCATAAATAGAAAGGCTTTTGACCTATCATAGAGACCAGAATTATGCATCTTGGCCTAATGCACAGTAACCACAACTGTAAGCTAATAATGTGATGTCTATTTATAATAAAGTAATGACAATCCCCTTTCATATTTTGAGTGCTTCTAAACAAGCCAAGAATTTTCCTTTTTCTTAAGTTAAAGGTTTTTTTAAGTTAAAATGTCAATTACTCAGAATGTAATAACAGAACAACGGCGGTACAAAATTTCGAACTATCTCACAGTTGTGGTCCTTTCCTTTGCCATTGTTGCTGGAGTTTTCTGCTGCATTGGTTGCAGTGGTTTCTGAAAATGTTTGGTCACATTCATACCAGAATGTTTTGTAAAACTGCCGAAGCTGTGTTGAAATCAAATCAGTTGACAGTTGAAACTCAGAATTCTAAAATTAAACTAAATTTTCACGTGGCACTTATCCTCTTTCATTCAGGTGTAATATCATATTACATATGTGCTTTTCCTGATATAACAAGCCAAAAGTCTGCTGTGAAAATGCTCTGTTTAAATCAAAATGATCTCAAGCTTCTAAAGGTGTATCATGAAGAACGATTTGTGACAGTGACTCACTCACAAGATTCTGGGTTTCTTGAAGCTGATCAAACTTTCCTTTCTGAAACCACCTCCACACTTTAAGTCTGTCTCCTGATGTTGTTGAGTCTGACTGCAGTTTCTGATGTGCTCTGTGTTACAGTGATACAGGCTCAGAATGGCTGGGGAGTGACTTACACCTCTACTCAGATCTGTGCCTTAAAAGGATCAACAGTGGAAATAAGCTGCACCTACACATACCCATCCAGAATAAATGGCCGTGATACTACAGTTCAGGAATCATTCTGGTTTACTCAGATGAATGGAGATGTACCTGTGGATCTGAGAACAGACTCAGAGTACGCAGGTCGTTTGCAGTACAGTTGTTCTAACAACATCTGCACTCTGAGAATCACAGACCTGAGAGAGAGCGACTCAGCTGAGTACAAGTTCATGTTCATAACAAACCAACCAGGTGGAAGATTTACTGGTTCACCTGGAGTCACTTTGTCTGTCACAGGTAACATTTTCATGAATATGTTAATTATTTAATTATTTTCAAATGTTCATGATCTAGGAAGCAATAATATGAATGTGAGTGTGTATATTCATGTGCGTGTGTTGACAATTTTGTCCAAAATAACATTCCTGTTCCTTCTTTACAGATCCAGATCTCCGGGTGCAGGTGATCAGATCTACAGTCTACAGGATTTATACAGAGGCAGAGCTGCTTTGTCACAGCAGCTGTCGTCTACCTTATCATCCTTCCTACGTCTGGTACAAGAATGGACAAAAAATTCAGACAGAAACATCTTCTTCTTATTTAGGCCACTTTTATTCTAAAGACAGTTATTCCTGTGCTGTGAAAGGACTGGAGGGTTTCCCCTCTCCTTCAGTGTGTGAGTTTACTCCACAGTCTTACACCACTGACACCACTAACATAACACCATCTGGTGGAGCCGAATCACTACATGTATTTTAAATAAAGAGACCCTCATTGTGACTCCTCACCAGATCTGGTATAAAAATGGTTCAAAATTGTTTTATCTTTCAGGTGTCCGTTATCAATACTGCAACAGAGTGACTTACACTGACAGAAGCATCTGTGCCTTCAAAGGCTCATCAGTGGACATTTCTTGTACTTACAACAGTTTTTACACTATCAGATCTAAATTCTGGTTCAGACCTGAACGTAGTCTTCAGTGGCAGAATCCCTCACAGCCTGAGGACCTTAGTGAAGACTCCCAGTATGCAGATCGTGTTCAGGTCCTTGAAACAGAGAGAGGACGCTCCACTCTGAGAATCACTGACCTGAGAGAGAGCGACTCAGCTGAGTATCACTTCAAATTCAAAACAGGAAAATTTGAATGGAGGAGTAGTTTACCTGGTACAACTCTGACTGTCACAGGTACTGATGAACACAAACTGTAACAGCACATTTAAACTATCTGATGACAAGTGAATGTGTTAAATAGTGATCCTAATGGGAAAGAATTTTATGTGTCATTAATTGATTATATGATTGTCATAATGTTCTATTGTTTATATGTCTGTGTATGTTGTGATTCAGCACCACATAAAGAACAAATATTTCTGTTTTTTCTCCACAGATTTAGATCTCCAGGTGCAGGTGATCAGATCAACAGTCTACCAGAATTATACTGAGGCAGAGCTGCTTTGTCACAGCAGCTGTCGTCTTCCTGATCGTTCTTCCTACATCTGGTTCAAGAATGGACAGAAAATGGAAAGGGTGGAGACATCTTCTTATAAAGATCAGTTTTATCCTGGAGACATCATCTCCTGTGCTGTAAAAGGACATGAGGATTTCCGCTCTCCTTCAGTGTGTGAGTTTACTCCACTGTGTCAGGAAAAAAGAATGCATACACACTAATATTGCAATACTAGTATGATTTCAGACTTAACCATTTTGAAGTATACTAGATCTTAATGTAGACACAGCCGTAAAAATTACACACTGAACAAAATTATAAATCCAACACTTTTTGCCCCCATTCATCATGAGCTGAAGTCAAACATTTACTTTGACTTTCTCTATGTACACAAAAGGCCTATTTCTCTCAAATATTGTTCACAAATCTGTGAAAATCTGCATTAGTGAGCACTTTGACGAAATAATCCATCCACCTCACAGGTGTGGCATATCACGATGCTGATCAGACAGCATGGGTATTCCACAGGAGTGTCTTGGGACATCCACCTGGACAGCTGCTGCAACAATCGGTTTGCAAAACCAAAGAATTTCTGCACAACCTGTCAGGAACCATCTCAAGGAAGCTCATCTGCATGCTCGTAGTCCTCATCGGGGTCTCAATCTCACTGCAGTTTGTCGTCGTAACCAACTTGAGTGGGAAATGCTCACAGTCGATGGTGTCTGGGACTTTGGAGAGGTGTTCTCTTCACGGATGAAACTTGGTTTCACTGTACAGGGCAGATGGCAGACAGTGACACCAGATCCTGACTGATTTGCGGACCCTCCCCAATACAGTGAAATTGCACATTTTCATGAACATTGAGTGGCCTTTTACTGTGGCCAGCCTAAGGCACACCTGTGCAATACCCATGCTGTTTGATCAGCATCTTGATATGCCACACCTGTGAAGTGACAGGATTATCTCGGCAAAGGAGAAGAGCTCACTAACACAGACATTGACAGATTTGTGAACAATATTTGAGAGAAATAGGCTTTTTTTTTTGTACATGGTCTTAGATCTTTGAGTTCAGATCATGATGAATGGGGGCAAAAACAAAAGTGTTTATTTATTTATAATATTGTTCAGTATATAAAGAAAAACTACCTTTAGTAGAAAGGCAAAATTCAGATACATGTTGTGATATAACAGTTAAACGTCTTTCCTATTATGTACATTTTTGAGATTTAGGAATATTTCAAGTATAAAATATGTTGTTGCAGCATTTACTGTTCGGTAGTTATGTTTCTGTTATTGAGATGCTCCATTACTTATATTGATAATGTCATGACCAACAGCTCTCAGCTCGAGTTAATTGAACAGTTTTTGACTGAGACAGAATGGATATTTTTATCCTGTAACTTGTAAAATCTTAAAATAGAGTTACCAGTTTCTGCAGATTTATTCCTGACTCCACAAGTCTATCTAAGTAGTGGTAAATCTGAAACACATAAATGCTGCTACAACTACAGAAAAATGTTTGTAGTTGTTAAAAATTACAAATTAGAAATGATTAAAGGCTCGTTTTCTGTCAATATAACAATCACAGACGTTTTAATGAGAACAGTCAATAATCTATGAAAACATATTCTACTCTTAATTCATGTTCATATCTTCTGCAGATGCTCCAAAGCTTCCCTCTGTGTCAGTGAGTCCCTCTGGGGAGATATTGGTGAACAGTTCAGTGACTCTGACCTGCAGCAGTGATGCTAACCCAGCAGTTACAGTCTTTGCCATCACCTGGGGGCTGACACATAGTAGCTACACAGATATGCTGGATGTCAAATTGAAGGTCTGAATGAGACAAATCACACATCACTGAGGGAGCTTCTGTTCTCAGGCCTGTAAAGCATGGAGTTCTTTGTTATTCATAGGAATATTGATTCAAATCCATTGTATTTATTAATATTTTATTTATTAATGCTATTTGTAAGACTTGGGTTTATGGAGAAACTACCAGCAAAAGGTAACAGTAAATATGGCCAAAACATGGATAGTTTCTTTTCTTCACGTTTGCAGTTACAGTTGTAGTCAAGAAGAAGATATTCAGCTGTATTATAATCTGTAGGATCATGGTTATTATTATTATTATTATTATGGTGTATAGTGTGATTTTATACTAGGCGAGTATGAAAATCTCATTTTCCTTTATTGTATCTCCATTTACTTTTGTAATTGTAACATAAATAGGTCTAGGCATAAATAGAAAGGCTTTTGACCTATCATAGAGACCAGAATTATGCATCTTGGCCTAATGCACAGTAACCACAACTGTAAGCTAATAATGTGATGTCTATTTATAATAAAGTAATGACAATCCCCTTTCATATTTTGAGTGCTTCTAAACAAGCCAAGAATTTTCCTTTTTCTTAAGTTAAAGGTTTTTTTAAGTTAAAATGTCAATTACTCAGAATGTAATAACAGAACAACGGCGGTACAAAATTTCGAACTATCTCACAGTTGTGGTCCTTTCCTTTGCCATTGTTGCTGGAGTTTTCTGCTGCATTGGTTGCAGTGGTTTCTGAAAATGTTTGGTCACATTCATACCAGAATGTTTTGTAAAACTGCCGAAGCTGTGTTGAAATCAAATCAGTTGACAGTTGAAACTCAGAATTCTAAAATTAAACTAAATTTTCACGTGGCACTTATCCTCTTTCATTCAGGTGTAATATCATATTACATATGTGCTTTTCCTGATATAACAAGCCAAAAGTCTGCTGTGAAAATGCTCTGTTTAAATCAAAATGATCTCAAGCTTCTAAAGGTGTATCATGAAGAACGATTTGTGACAGTGACTCACTCACAAGATTCTGGGTTTCTTGAAGCTGATCAAACTTTCCTTTCTGAAACCACCTCCACACTTTAAGTCTGTCTCCTGATGTTGTTGAGTCTGACTGCAGTTTCTGATGTGCTCTGTGTTACAGTGATACAGGCTCAGAATGGCTGGGGAGTGACTTACACCTCTACTCAGATCTGTGCCTTAAAAGGATCAACAGTGGAAATAAGCTGCACCTACACATACCCATCCAGAATAAATGGCCGTGATACTACAGTTCAGGAATCATTCTGGTTTACTCAGATGAATGGAGATGTACCTGTGGATCTGAGAACAGACTCAGAGTACGCAGGTCGTTTGCAGTACAGTTGTTCTAACAACATCTGCACTCTGAGAATCACAGACCTGAGAGAGAGCGACTCAGCTGAGTACAAGTTCATGTTCATAACAAACCAACCAGGTGGAAGATTTACTGGTTCACCTGGAGTCACTTTGTCTGTCACAGGTAACATTTTCATGAATATGTTAATTATTTAATTATTTTCAAATGTTCATGATCTAGGAAGCAATAATATGAATGTGAGTGTGTATATTCATGTGCGTGTGTTGACAATTTTGTCCAAAATAACATTCCTGTTCCTTCTTTACAGATCCAGATCTCCGGGTGCAGGTGATCAGATCTACAGTCTACAGGATTTATACAGAGGCAGAGCTGCTTTGTCACAGCAGCTGTTGTCTACCTTATCATCCTTCCTACGTCTGGTACAAGAATGGACAAAAAATTCAGACAGAAACATCTTCTTCTTATTTAGGCCACTTTTATTCTAAAGACAGTTATTCCTGTGCTGTGAAAGGACTGGAGGGTTTCCCCTCTCCTTCAGTGTGTGAGTTTACTCCACAGTCTTACACCACTGACACCACTAACATAACACCATCTGGTGGAGCCGAATCACTACATGTATTTTAAATAAAGAGACCCTCATTGTGACTCCTCACCAGATCTGGTATAAAAATGGTTCAAAATTGTTTTATCTTTCAGGTGTCCGTTATCAATACTGCAACAGAGTGACTTACACTGACAGAAGCATCTGTGCCTTCAAAGGCTCATCAGTGGACATTTCTTGTACTTACAACAGTTTTTACACTATCAGATCTAAATTCTGGTTCAGACCTGAACGTAGTCTTCAGTGGCAGAATCCCTCACAGCCTGAGGACCTTAGTGAAGACTCCCAGTATGCAGATCGTGTTCAGGTCCTTGAAACAGAGAGAGGACGCTCCACTCTGAGAATCACTGACCTGAGAGAGAGCGACTCAGCTGAGTATCACTTCAAATTCAAAACAGGAAAATTTGAATGGAGGAGTAGTTTACCTGGTACAACTCTGACTGTCACAGGTACTGATGAACACAAACTGTAACAGCACATTTAAACTATCTGATGACAAGTGAATGTGTTAAATAGTGATCCTAATGGGAAAGAATTTTATGTGTCATTAATTGATTATATGATTGTCATAATGTTCTATTGTTTATATGTCTGTGTATGTTGTGATTCAGCACCACATAAAGAACAAATATTTCTGTTTTTTCTCCACAGATTTAGATCTCCAGGTGCAGGTGATCAGATCAACAGTCTACCAGAATTATACTGAGGCAGAGCTGCTTTGTCACAGCAGCTGTCGTCTTCCTGATCGTTCTTCCTACATCTGGTTCAAGAATGGACAGAAAATGGAAAGGGTGGAGACATCTTCTTATAAAGATCAGTTTTATCCTGGAGACATCATCTCCTGTGCTGTAAAAGGACATGAGGATTTCCGCTCTCCTTCAGTGTGTGAGTTTACTCCACTGTGTCAGGAAAAAAGAATGCATACACACTAATATTGCAATACTAGTATGATTTCAGACTTAACCATTTTGAAGTATACTAGATCTTAATGTAGACACAGCCGTAAAAATTACACACTGAACAAAATTATAAATCCAACACTTTTTGCCCCCATTCATCATGAGCTGAAGTCAAACATTTACTTTGACTTTCTCTATGTACACAAAAGGCCTATTTCTCTCAAATATTGTTCACAAATCTGTGAAAATCTGCATTAGTGAGCACTTTGACGAAATAATCCATCCACCTCACAGGTGTGGCATATCACGATGCTGATCAGACAGCATGGGTATTCCACAGGAGTGTCTTGGGACATCCACCTGGACAGCTGCTGCAACAATCGGTTTGCAAAACCAAAGAATTTCTGCACAACCTGTCAGGAACCATCTCAAGGAAGCTCATCTGCATGCTCGTAGTCCTCATCGGGGTCTCAATCTCACTGCAGTTTGTCGTCGTAACCAACTTGAGTGGGAAATGCTCACAGTCGATGGTGTCTGGGACTTTGGAGAGGTGTTCTCTTCACGGATGAAACTTGGTTTCACTGTACAGGGCAGATGGCAGACAGTGACACCAGATCCTGACTGATTTGCGGACCCTCCCCAATACAGTGAAATTGCACATTTTCATGAACATTGAGTGGCCTTTTACTGTGGCCAGCCTAAGGCACACCTGTGCAATACCCATGCTGTTTGATCAGCATCTTGATATGCCACACCTGTGAAGTGACAGGATTATCTCGGCAAAGGAGAAGAGCTCACTAACACAGACATTGACAGATTTGTGAACAATATTTGAGAGAAATAGGCTTTTTTTTTTGTACATGGTCTTAGATCTTTGAGTTCAGATCATGATGAATGGGGGCAAAAACAAAAGTGTTTATTTATTTATAATATTGTTCAGTATATAAAGAAAAACTACCTTTAGTAGAAAGGCAAAATTCAGATACATGTTGTGATATAACAGTTAAACGTCTTTCCTATTATGTACATTTTTGAGATTTAGGAATATTTCAAGTATAAAATATGTTGTTGCAGCATTTACTGTTCGGTAGTTATGTTTCTGTTATTGAGATGCTCCATTACTTATATTGATAATGTCATGACCAACAGCTCTCAGCTCGAGTTAATTGAACAGTTTTTGACTGAGACAGAATGGATATTTTTATCCTGTAACTTGTAAAATCTTAAAATAGAGTTACCAGTTTCTGCAGATTTATTCCTGACTCCACAAGTCTATCTAAGTAGTGGTAAATCTGAAACACATAAATGCTGCTACAACTACAGAAAAATGTTTGTAGTTGTTAAAAATTACAAATTAGAAATGATTAAAGGCTCGTTTTCTGTCAATATAACAATCACAGACGTTTTAATGAGAACAGTCAATAATCTATGAAAACATATTCTACTCTTAATTCATGTTCATATCTTCTGCAGATGCTCCAAAGCTTCCCTCTGTGTCAGTGAGTCCCTCTGGGGAGATATTGGTGAACAGTTCAGTGACTCTGACCTGCAGCAGTGATGCTAACCCAGCAGCTAAATACACCTGGTACAAGGAGAACCAAACACTTCTCAGTGAAGAACCACAGCTTGTTTTCAGCTACATCCAGTCCTCTGACTCTGGAGAGTATTACTGTGCAGCTGAGAACCAGCTGGGGAGGAAGACAACTAAATACATCATTAATGTGAAATGTGAGTAAAACAGCTTATTTAAAAATAAAAAACAGCTTAAATCTGCCCAGTCTTTGCAGGAGAAGATTTTTACTGACCATGCCTACATCCTTCAGATCTACTTGCTTCACATTTACAGTCTGCTGTAATTCAGTGAGCAGCTCCAGGAGAGTTTAGAATCAGAATTGGGTTTATTGCCTGGTACATTTTCACATACGAGGAATTTTCCTTGGTATAAATTGGTCCTTACAGTACACGTGAACTCAAATATAAATATAATATAGGAGATCAAAAAGTATACAAAAAATACAATACTATAATACAATGCTGACAAGTATGTGCAAAAGTTCACAATATGAGCATAAATATTATAAATATTTGTAAAGTGTGATTGTAAAGTGTGAGGTAGGGAGTGTGTGTGTGTGTGTGTGTGTGTTTAGGGAGGGGGGGCATGAGAGTCATTGACAGTGGGGACCCAGGCCTTGTTGAAGAAGCCCACTGTAATCGGAAAGAAACTGTTCTTGTGGCGAGAGGTTTTGGTCCTGCCAGAGAGGAGTGTCTGAAACAGTTTGTCTCAGGGATGGGAGGGGTCAGCCACAATCTTTCCTGCATGCCTCAGAGTCCTGGATGCGTACAGGTCCCGAAGAGATGGAAGGTGACAACCAATCAGCTTCTCTGCAGAGCGAATGATACGCTGCAGCCTGCCCTTGTCCCTGGCAGTGGCAGCAGTGTGCCAGATGGTGATGGAGGAGGTGAGGATGGACTCAATGATGGCGGTGTAGAAGTGCGCCATCATTGTCTTTGGCAGGCTGAACTTCTTCAGCTGCCGTAGGAAGTACATCCTCTGCTGGGCCTTCTTGGTGAGGGAGGTGATGTTCAGCTCCCACTTGAGGTCCTGGGAGATGATGGTGCCCAGGAAGCGAAAGCAGTCCACAATGGTGACTGCGGAGTCACTCAGGATGATGGGGGGATGGGCTCTTACTAAAATATACGATCATCTCCACTGTCTTCAGAGCGTTGAGCTCCAGACTGTTCTGGCTGTTCCAGGTCACCAGATGGTCAATCTCCCATCTGTGGGAAGACTCATCCCCCCCAAGAGATGATCCTAATGAGGGTGGTGTCATCCGCAAACTTCAGGAGCTTAACAAACTGGTGACTGGAGGTGCAGCTGTTGGTGTACAGGGAGAAGAGAAGGGGGGGAAAGAACGCAGCCTTGAGGGGAACCGGTGCTGATGGTCCTGGAGTCAGAGAGATGTTTTCCCAGCTTAACATGCTGCTTCCTGTATGTCAGGAAGTCTGTGATCCACCCTCAGGTGGAGTCAGGCAGATGATGGTGGAGGCTTTGAAGCAGGCTGGCAAATGGCATGTCTCCAGTGAGGTTTTAAAAAAAGTCTGTGAACACCGGAGACAGCTGATTGGCGCAGTGCTTCAGGGTGGATGTGGAGACAGAGTGCGGCCCAGCTGCTTCCTGAACAGGTTTCTGCCTCCTGAACAGTCTGTTGACATCCCTCTCCAGGATGGTAAGGGAGGGGAGGAGGAGGTGTGGGATGAGATGGAGGACTGTGGCCGATCAGTGGTGTGACAGAGGATGGTGTCAGGTCTGTCCCATTGTCTTCTTAAAACGACAGTAAAACTGATTCAACTCATTGGCAAGGCGTGAGTCATTCATGGAGTGGGGGGATTTAGGTTTGTAGCTGGTGATCTGTCTGAAGCCTCTCCAGACAGAAGCAGAGTCATTTTTTGAGAACTGATGCTATGTATCTGCGTATAGCTGTTTAGCGTGTCACACTGCCTTGCTAAACCTGACTCCTTAAACCTGGCCCAGGCTCCACTCCTAAACGCCTCTTCCTTTTCCAACCTCAGCTGGTTGGTTAGGAATTTTATATAGTTTTGGGATTCAAACTGTCACACATAAATCTGTCACACCACCTTCAAAGTCTAAAATGCTGCTGCACAAAACAATTTACTGTTCAGAATGTAAATACCTTATATGCTACTGTATTAACACATCCTTAAACTAGAATAATCTCAACGCATCTCCTCCAGATGCTCCAAAGACATCCTCTGTGTCAGTGAGTCACTCTGGTAAAAGTGTCAGGGGTTAGAGGTGTTATAAGAGAAAGTGTTGAAATAGGGATGTGGTAGCTAGTTCCACCATCGTGGTGTTACAAACAATCGAGTTTGGTTATTGGCTGAATATCAGAGATATTCTAGAAATATTAATAAAATTATTAATATCAAAATGTATTAATTGTCATTAATAAATACGGGGCACCACCCTGGAATCAGGGACATATAACCAAATATGAAATCAGTCTAAAAAGGATTTATTCACCCATAAATTGTCAATAATCAAACATTATCATTCAATGATAGGTGAGTTTGAAGAGTGAGTCCGTACACTGGCCGTCACAACCAACTGATGTCACAATATTCAATACAATAACCACAAACAACGACTTCTTAAAATTATAACAGAATTTATTCACTATAGCAAATAAACACTATCATCTAATCTAAATCAAGTGTGTGTGTGTGTGTGTGTTTGTGTGTGTGGGTGTGTATGCGTGACCGGAAAGGGAGAGAGAGAAGCGTGGAGTGTGTACTCACGTGTGTGGCTCTGCTTTTAGGTCTGACTCACTATTAACACCTAGGTGTGAAATGGGCGCCTGTTTTACTGTCTTTTGTTTGAAACTAACTCCGACTCAGGCTTTTGGAAATTCAACAGGCCGAGGACAGGCCTTTAGGCTGGCAGGAGGGCCCAGCCTTTGTTCTACTAGACTGTCCTGGTCCCAATATTGCATATAGCAAAGCGGTACGACTGAGAGACAGCTGGTCATCAGTCATGACACCCAAGTTTCTCACCACCCTGATTGGAGTGTTGGTTGAGGGGCCAATTTTTAATATGTTGTAATGGTGGATAGATTCCTTGGATGGCGGGAAGGATTGGTAAAGTTGCGTATAGTCTGCATAGCAGTGGAAAGAGAAGCCATGCGAGCAAATGATCGGCCCCAGTGAGCTGGTGTAAATTGAGAAGAGAAGGGGCCCTAGCAACAAAACTTGTGGCACCCCTGTGGAGAAGCAGTGGAAGTAGGACAATTGTGGGAATGCCCATAGAGTTAGGATTCCAACCACCGAAGTACTTTGCCCGACTTGCCCATTGCCGAGAGTGCGGATAACAGGATCCTGTGATTGACTGTGTCAAAAGCAGCTGATAGGTCAAGCAGGATGAGAACCGAAGACTGGGCTGCGTCTTTAGCTGACTTTAGGGCTTCTGTTACACACAAAATAGCCATTTCAGTAGAGAGGCCACTCTTAAAGACTGATATAGAGCTGGGAAGGTCATTCTGTCAGAGGAATTCTGACACCTGTTTGAAGACCACCAGTTCAATAGCTTTGGATTGAAAAGGTAGAAATGAAACTGGCCAACAGTACTCAACTTGAGTAGTTGAGAACATACAATAGCATCTGTAACATCAAATCACCAGTACTTCTTATCCTCTTTTGAGTTGAATTTGCATGAATTCTTTGTGATTCATATGGGAGGCCATCATTTTCTCATCAGAAAAGGGTCACAAAGAGGACATCTGTGGCCAAGTTTCATGTACAGGTTTATTAGTGGTTCTAACAGCCTGTTGGCTACCTTTTTGAAGGCAACAACAGCCTTTTCAATTCAATTCAGTTTTATTTATATAGCGCCAAATCACAACAACAGTTATCTCACAGCGCTTTTCATAAAAGAGCAGGTCTAGACCGTACTCTGTGATGCTATTTACAGAAGCCCAAGAATTCCCACCAAGAGCAAGGTAAAAGCAGGTATATAACAAAGTAACCACTGGAAGATCAGAATAATGAATCAAAAAAAATTTCTTTGCTCCTCCTAGCTTGTGGTAGTCTGTGTCTAAACGCCGTAAAAGGCAGATTGATAAGTTTTGTCTCTTTTGTCCTCCAGATGCTCCAAAGCTTCCCTCTGTGTCAGTGAGTCCCTCTGCTGAGATAGTGGAGGGCAGTTCAGTGACTCTGACCTGCAGCAGTGATGCTAACCCAGCAGCTAATTATACCTGGTACAAGGAGAATGAAGACTCACCAAAAGCATCAGGACAGAACTTCACCATCACTGACTTCAGAGCTGAACACAGTGGGAATTATTACTGTGAAGCCCAGAACAGAAGAGGACGTCATAACTCCACCTTACATCTGATTGTTGTGGCAGGTACGTTTCTACCTGGGTGATTAACTGAAGAGCATCACCTGGCAAAGTGATGTCCAAAACAAATCCTACAAGTGAGGTCCAGAACAGTTTATCTAATAACTGTCTATCTTCATTTCTAGTGAAATCAACAATGATAATAAATATCATCAGGGTGACTCTGGTGGTCGTGATGACGATTCCTTTGTTTTGTCTGTGGATGAGGTGAATTTATAAGAATGAATCAGTATATCTTTTACTTTGAATATTTACTATCATAGTTTGGAGTTGTTGATTAAACTTTTTATTTTTGATTCAATTCAGGAAAAAGAAAACTCTGAGCCCCACCACTGAACCAGATGAACCTACAGAGACTATAGAGGTGAGAAATCTGTTGGGCCAAAGTGAAAGAACTTAGGGCTCTACCAAAGGGCTATCATTTTTTGGCTTTTACATAAATTTTAATGTAAAATCTAATTGTTCAAATGCTATTCATGAGGCCTTTGACTCACATTTGTTTTCTCTCCCCATCAGTTGGAGTCTGATTCTGATTATACCAACATCTCAGCCTTGAAACAAAACAAAACTGTGTGTGACTTTCTTTTGATGCCATCAAACCAGAGGGGACTCACCTAGATGGAAACAGAGAGAAGTACAACTGGAAGACTAGAAAGGTGCTATACAAGTACAGAGCATTTAACAGGGGACAGCTGCGGAGAATGAGGTGGATGGTGGCAGAGATGGATACATTTTCATCTTTAGTTTTTATTAGCAGCATAGACAAGCAGGTAGACTTCATCAGCAGCATGTAGCAGAACATTTAAGTAGAAGCTTTATTTTTACCTGTGCAGGTAGATTACATATGCTCAGGATGGAACTTAGTTTAATTTATTGTTATTCAAAATTTTAATGCAATAAATTTATTTTAAGACATAAAAACCAGTCCAACCAGTCCCTGGCTCAAGCAACACAATCTCTAATCTGCACTCATACATGTTTGCTGTGATTGGCAACTTCAAAACTGTCAATGCAACTGCAAATGCATTCTCCTCACTTCTCTTAAAGTTCAATGATAAATGAAATATATATTATTAAAATGGTAAATCACACAGTTGAGCAAGAATGAACAGAGTAAAATACAAAAACCAGGCAATATACTGTACATCATAAGCAACAAATTAAATCAATCAATTAAGGTAAAATACTTTTTCATAATGTCATAATATCATCAAACTTTGTCATACTAGTATCAAACCATTTCTTTAACATTAAAGCAAAGTTAATCACATCAAACTACTTAAACCATATAATTATAAACCAATCAATCCCAGTAATACACTTTATATATACGGATACTATTCTGTCAGGTAAAGCACATATTTGTTATCAATACTACTGTTAATTTAACATCCTCAATCGTTTATGAATTTTATATCATACTTAATGCATTCTTAAAACATCCTATTCATTACTTGTTAATACATTTCACACTACTTACTTTATAGTTTTATAGAACTGACTTCATCATAACCCAAAAGCATCACCCTATGGTCTCGGCTGACAGAGGCTCACTTCCTGCAAGCTTTCCGATGCAGGTTCTTGTGGTTAAGCAGCAAACTGCAGTGTGTTGAACTTTGTCGACTTACTTTCCATCACATCTCCAGGTGTTAAAACCAAAGGTCATCTTCTATCATTCTGAATGTTTTTAACAACTAACATTACATAAAGAATTTCCAGAACATTTTCAGATTTCCCATCATTTTGAGTACATTTAGAAATAATGATCACAATACACACTTAAACACTTTAATAGATAAAGAATGCACATAAGTAATTATGCTTTAAGAATATACTTTGTTATACACTGACCGTCTAGATAAACTTCCTCTCTGAGTAAAGAGTAAAAAAAAAACGAGTAAGAGCAAAAGTAAAAATACACTCCTACTTTGTGGGGGTCTCTAGCATACTAACTAGCGTTACTGGTAGAGAGAAAGAGAGAGAGATCATTGCTTATTACGTGATTCAACATTTCCCCCTCTCACACACGCAAACACACACACAGCAGTCCACTACTTGCCCCAGATGTTTGCAATATTGCAAATTGGCATCTTAGGCTACGTTCAGACTGCAGGCTAATGTGACCCAAATCTGATTTTTTTGCTCACATCTTATATTTTTATGACAGTGTGAACTGGCCAAGTCACATGGAATCTGATCTTTTCCAGTTCTGAATTGGGCCACTTCCATATGTGGTCCAAATCCGATACAGGTGCAGGTCACTTTCAGGCCGCGGACAGTTCACACTGGAGTCGGATATGGGCCACATTTAAGCAATAATGTGAACTGTCAAACAAATCGGATCTGGGGAAAAAATCGGAATTGAGCATTAAGGCCTGCAGTCTGAACAACAAAAGCTACAACAGTTAACGTGAATCACAGATGCACCTAGCTAAGCAAACTAGCTAGCTCCGCATTAGCTGAACCGTCTTGTCCAAATATGGTCATGTCCGGTCCGGCTGGTTGCAAAAACTCAACATAGCGGCGCCCTATCGGCCAAACTCGAGGCTTCAAAACCGCAGTCCACAAACCAATTGGTGACGTCACGATGACTACGTCCACTTCTTTTATACAGTCTATGGTTGTAGAATAAAGCTGTGAGTTTTGATTAAAAGCTTTCGTTTTTGTCTTCTGCGGATAAGTAGGCTATTGGAGGCACTACCAGGCCACAACATGACCTCACTATAAGTTCAATAAACTATATTTTAAGATGTTCATGCATCATTTTCAAAACAACAGTATGAATCGTTTCTTCATTTCAACGTGGAGATCTATCAGGTTTACCTCTGTTAATGTAGATTAATGATGTAAAGAGGAAGGAAGGGCAGCTTTTAACACGTCCTGTGTCACACTGTGTGCGACTCAGAGCTCTCTCTGAGTTTTGGTTATTTGGTCTGATCTGTTGTTTAGCCTTGTTCATTATTTTATTCATCTGCATGTTTTAGTTTACATTACATTACTTGTCTTAGTGATTTCTCTTGGTCTGTGTACTTCTGTGTTGTTATGTGTGTTCCCCCTAAGTAATATGCCTGCCTGCCTGTCTCTGTTTTCCCTGTTGTCTGCCTGCCTGCCTCGTCAGCCTCTCTCTCACCTGTGTTGCTCCCACCCTGCTCGTTAGTCCCTGTTGTATATGTTTTTCTGTCGGGATAAACTGTACCACGAAGCTGGTTATCAACTCGGTAACTCATCCCAGGGTTTCCCAATTCAGCCGTGAGCGCGTTCACATACAAGAGGCGGTGTTAGCAGCAGATGACCAATAACAAACGTGAAAAAGTCCACTGGCATCAGAGCGTCATATTTTACAAACGAGCAAACTGTAACATACAGAAATATGACATAGGCCGAGTCTAGCACAGCTGCAGCTGACACTTGCAGGGAGACAGAAATTCGCCGACAGTGTGAATGTTTAAATGAACAGGCGCAGTCTATAATAATGCGTTGATTTGATGTGTTCTTATGAGCTGTATGAAAATATCAGCCTTATTCTTTCAGCTCGGCTGTGTCAGCGTTTCTACATTAAAAGGCATGGGCACTGAATAAGTGGTCGTTCCACCTCAATTTAAAAAACTTGTCCTCACTTTAAAAAATGAGATTAATTTATTTAACACACTCAAAAGTGTTCCAAACATTGTTCTAAATTAACTCCATACTGCAATGAAATGAAAAATCCATTAATGCCATAAAATGTGCTCAAATAGGGGTTGAAAGACTGAATCTCAACATTTAGGCTGCTGAAAACTCCCCTCAATACCACAGTGCAAAACGTGGGGCAGAACATGACTACAGTCTCTGTGGTAGGCCTATAAGAAAGCTACAGTCTACTAACCTAAAATAGATAGCCTACGTTCATATTAAATTTTAGTATTTCAACATCCCTACCAAACTGCTCATAATATTCAACCTTACATAAGAAAAATGAAACGCATTTATGTTAACGGCTGCGACATGCTGTGTGAAACGGACTGGGAGCAAATAAAAATTATTAAACACATTTCAAAGTAAGTAGGCTTACTGTAAAAACCTGTACACTGTTAGAAATTACCAGCATTTCACAATAATTAAAAGTATTATTTTACAGTAACTTGTTGTAAATGAGTTTCCCTGTAATATCCCGATGAATACCTGTAAAAACTACAGTATCCTTGGATTTTACAGCATTTAACTCTTATTTTATAGTAAAATCTTGCAATCTAAAACCTGCTGTTATATCACAACAAGGTCTGTAATATCACAGCAACACAGTGAAAAAATTAAGGATTTCACAGCATTAAACAGTATTATTACAGTGTGCCCTTGGAAGTCACATGACATAACTGAACTGTTTTGAACTGAAGGCTCCGTCGTGTCCCTCTTCTATTCCGGGCTGAATGGAGAAGGTGAGCAGCATGCATGTTTGCAGCACTTACACCCATGTTATTTTAATATGATAATAATATTTACTTTCAAATAAATGTTTATCGCATGACTCAGTTCACATTTTGTTAGCAAGTGCCCGGAATTGTTGAAAGTTCTCTCACAGCATTTGCTAATAGTAGTAATGTTAGTAATGAGGAGAGTTTCGCTACAGTTTTTCATGTCACTATCCCCGTTTAGACAAATCTGGTGTTTGTAAAGTTTATAAAACCAATGATGGGACAAACATTACTATTTATGTGTGCACATTTCTGTAATTAGTCAAGGTTATCATAGATTAGCATTGCTAACTGTTAGCTGTTTAACTTTAATAACTTAGTGATTCAAACGGTGATTCACCGTCAAAAAAAGAAAGTGATTCAAACAACACAAAATCACTCTCCAGAACTTTCTCATTCACGGTTCCATGCTCATCTGGAATGCACAATCCAGGTCCATGAAAAAATATTTTTCCAGCGGATATCCTAGTTACAACATGACTGAGCTAACTGGAGTAAGTTAGTCTCATGTCGTGTTCGACAACGGGATATGAATGAATAATAATTGTAAAAGTTGTAAATGCACTTTACATTGAGTGAGCAATCTCAAAGTGCTACAGTAAAAAAACACTATAGATATACCACTATCATTTTTGACATACGGCTAAAATTAATTGAAAATCAATTATCATAATCTGCATTCAAACTGAAATTCTTATTGTTGGTTGCCTTTGTGTAATTTCTCCTTTTTCTTTTCTTTTCTTTCCAGGTCATCCTGTTCAGTGTCAGGCTAAGAGTGAGGAGAATTAGATATGGTAGGTGACTAGATGATATGCATCCACAATGTTCAACTGTAAATTCGTTGGCTGTGAGCATGTGTCTGAGAATGTGTGTAACTATGTTCAGCACACAAAACTGCATAGCAATGCCCCCAATTATCACTACCAGTGTGGGGTGCCTGACTGCTCACGGAGGTACAGAAAATACACGGGACTGCAAATTCATATGTATAGGCAGCATAGGTCCTACCTGCAGGCTGCTGGGCCTATACTGCCTGACACATCAGCTCTTACACCCTTGAAATGTCTGCTTGAGGCTTGTGCATTTAAGTGTGACACTTTGGCCTCTCTTATTAAACATTTGAAGACGCACATAAGGGGAGGAATGGTAACTAGATGTCCATTTAGAGGTTGTGATTGTACGTTCACACACGTGATGACTTTTGCTTCAGATATTTCCAGAAAACATAGATGTGCATCATGTGCAGTATTCAGAGTCTGCCGAGGAACACGCAGCACCTGAAAGTATTTTCACGTGCTGCGTAATATTACTGCGCCCATGGTACGTTTGCAACGTTCCTTGATTATTACGCCAGAATGAGAGTATAGTTCCATGTCAAATCAGCCTAGAAAATTGCCATGTTTCATTTTCCGCTAGTTTTATTGCACGTTCTAACTTGAGAAGAGACAACTTTTAAATAGGAAAAATTCCGGAAATCTTAGTCATGTTGAGGGTGAGATGCTAATGGTCTAATCCGATCCAATGATCTATGCTAGACTGGAGCTATATGTGGTATTGCTTAATTCCCCAAATGGTGGAATATCCCTTTAATTAGTTTGATAAAATGCACCTGTGTTTACAAAACTATTACACTGTAACATAACTTCTGTGGGATGGGTCTATTTAAACAGTCACAACAGGGAATTGAACTGCTGACCCTTCAGTCATGAGACGACTTGCTCCAACTTCTGAGCTATAACCGTCCCCAATAGTATTGTTACCCTGTGATGCCCACTCCTAGGTGTGTCAGGTGGGGCCCAGCAGATTGGCCAGAGGGGGAGACCGAGGCAACGTTGGAGAATATGAAGAGGGATCTGCTGAACATCTACTCAGGCATGCCATCTACTCTCTTTTTGGGTAATTTTGTTAGACTTTAGTAATTGGTCAAGATCTGAACACTGTGTGTGTTGGGCGGCTACAAGACCAAATTGTTACTTGGGTACTAACAATACATTTGTATGTCTATATACACAGAGGAAGGAATGAGTGTGGCAGGGAGAGCAGAACCAATGATGGAAAAGACATACGTCATCCTGCGGAAATACCTTAACAAAGTGCCTGCTCCAGCGATGTCTGAGATCAAACAGGAATGGCCATTTCTCTACTCTCAGAAATGTCTATTGTCACACTTTGGCCTCCTGACGGACGTCGATGTCCTTCAGAAGCTACAGGAGGCAATTAGTCGACGAGGACAGACCATCCTGGATTACTGTGCAACACTGGACAACCCCAAGATCCGTGATGTTCTGGCCTGCTAGGATCCAGACTCTGACAAGGCTGCCTGCATCCTGCTGCTCCTAATGTTGTACTTCAAAGAGCCGAAAGAGAGTCTGATGCTTGAAGTTGATGTAAGATTTTTTTATTCAAATATTTAAAATGCAAAATGTGTGATTACATTATCAACATTTACCTTGCATGATTTACTACCTCTGACCAATGAACAATATTTATCCTTTATCCTAAATCCATGCTATTGTGTGTTAACTATACTACAGCCATGTGCCACTGCTGTGGACGTCAATACTGCAGAACTCCCCAGCACCCCCTGCTTGATCATTCAAGGTAATGGTACTTTGATCTAGTATCGACATTTATCGACAACTCATTATTTTCTTTTCATTCTAGAAATCTACATGACCACAATAAATAATAATAATTATGATTATAATAAGAATTACATTTGTTTAGCCCTTTGTGTCTTAAGCAGATCGCAAAGTGCTCATAACACATAATGTTGTACAGTGGGGGAAATAAGTATTTGACCCCTTGCTGATTTTGCAGGTTTGCCCACTTACAAAGAATGCAACGATCTATAATTTTAATCATATGTACATTCTAACAGTGAAAGACAGAATCCCAAAGAAAATTCCAGAAAATCACATCATATGAATTTATTAAAATTGATAACCATCTGATGAGGAAAAACAAGTATTTGACCCCTGGACAAACAGCATGTTAATATTTTGTAGAAAAGCCATTATTGGCCAGCACAGATGTCAAACGGTTTTTATAGTTGGTGACAAGGTTTGTGCACATTTCTGCAGGGATGTTGGCCCACTCCTCCCTGCAGACAGCCTCCAAATCATTCAGGTTCCGAGGTTGTCGCCTGGCAACTCGAATTTTAAGCTCCCTCCAAAGATTTTCAATTGGATTCAGGTCTGGAGACTGGCTAGGCCACTCCAGAACCTTGATGTGCTTCTTCTTCAGCCACTCTTTTGTTGCTTTGGCGGTGTGCTTAGGGTCGTTGTCGTGCTGAAACACCCATCTCGACCCATCTTCAGCTCTCTCACTGAGGGAAGGAGATGTTGGTCCAGAATTCCACGATACATGGCCCCGTCCATCCTCCCCTCAATACGATGGAGTTGTCCCGTCCCCTTGGCTGAAAAGCACCCCCAAAGCATGATGTTGCCACCACCATGCTTGACGGTGGGGATGGTGTTCTTTGGGTTGTACTCGGTGTTCTTTGCCCTCCAAACACGACGAGTTGAGTTGAGGCCAAAAAGTTCTATTTTGGTCTCATCTGACCACATCACCTTCTTCCAGGCCTCTTCTGAGTCGTCCAGGTGGTGAATGGCGAACTTCATGCGGGCCTGTACATGTTTCTTCTTGAGCAGGGGGACCTTGCGTGCGCTGCAGGATTTCAATCCATGACGGCGTAGTGTGTTACCAACCGTTTCTTTTGTAACTGTGGTCCCAGCTGCCTTCAGTTGATTCATCAGTTCCCCCCTTGTGGTTTTGGGATGATTCCTCACCGTTCGCATGATCAGGGACACCCCACGAGGCGAGATCTTGTGTGGAGGCCCAGACCGAGGGAGGTTGGCGGTGGTGTGGTGCTTCTTCCATTTCCTGATAACTGCACCGACAGTTGATCTTTTCTCTCCAAGTTGCTTTCCGATTCTCTTGTAGCCCATCCCAGCCTTGTGCAGATCAACAATCTTGTCCCTGATGTCCGTAGAAAGCTCTTTGGTCTTGCCCATGGTGCTGATGTTGGATGCTGGTTGTTTGGGTGTTGACAGGTGTTTTTTATACAGGTAACGAGGTGAGGCAGGTGTATTTGATGTAGATAATTGGTTGGGATGGGGCTGTGTCTTAAAGAAAGACTAACTGGCTTGTAGGAGCCAGAATACTTGCTGTTTGGTAGGGGGTCATATACTTGTTTTTCCTCATCAGATGGTTATCAATTTTTATAAATTCATATGATGTGATTTTCTGGAATTTTCTTTGGGATTCTGTCTTTCACTGTTAGAATGTACATATGATTAAAATTGTAGATTGTTGCATTGTTTGTAAGTGGGCAAACCTGCAAAATCAGCAAGGGGTCAAATACTTATTTCCCCCACTGTATCTGTTCATATCAGGTGACATGATGAAGCCCTCTGGATGGCTTATATCCATCGAGGGACATGTCGTGATGGGCCCACACCCTATCTTTTTACACGGAGTAGCTGCTTTCTTCAGCAGCTATTACGTCTTCAACCTTGAGTATCCTGCCTCTGGATCGTCAACGCTGGAATTCATTCAAAGGTATTTTATAAAGATCACATTTAATCTTGTAATTCACATTATAGTACAGGCTTCTTGAGGTCTAAAATGCTGACAAACGAGGTACCTGAGGCTAGCCTGGTAAGACCATCCTGATCTTGCAAACTCATTCAATTTCGCTCTGCAGATCAGTCTGGTTTTCTACACGTTATGCTGACAAATACCTGCTGGTCCAATCACAGTTATTTATTTTGTTTTGGGGCAGGCTATGTGATGATGATTTCAAAACGTCTATTGCGAAATGCGAATGTATTGAATGAAGTAGATGAAATTTTCTTTAAAAGCAGAACAAAATGCTCTCAGGCCCTTAATTGAAAAGGATGTGTTTGTCATACTTGCAACAGGTTTTGGTTTTAATTTACCAACTGGCCAATTGCGTGAAGATGCATTTCAGTGGCGGCGCACGTTGATATGGCCTCTCATAGTAGAAAATCAACCACTTTGCCTCAGGGAAACCTAACCTGAGGCACCTTGGCTAAATTATGGTGAGAGTACGATCTAACAAGTTTGGATTTTAAATCTATTAGGGTTTGATGTGGGGAAAAAGCACAGCAAAAAGCGCACCTTGATAAATGCTGTCTGCAATACATACTGTAAGTCTATTTAAAACTGAAACTATCTTTGCTTATTAACAGGTGCTTCCTGGGCATCAATCCTGAAAGAGGCTCAAAGACCAAGAAGCGGACAACAATGAACCCTCATGTGAGCACCCTTTTGAGGAAACTTATTGACTTTGAGTGGGCATCATAGTTTTTGTTTTTTGCAGCGGTAGTTGTCAGGCTCAGTTTTGAGTAGCCTTGTTCTTTTTGTAATTTTTCAAGACAACTTTGCACTACAAGATTTTTACACAATGCTGTTGCATGTGGACTCATTATAATGTTTGAGACTGAGAGGGGCGCCTCACCCCTTTAAGACATTCCTTCATCGCTCTCTCCCTTGCTCTCTTATATTGCCATGAAGGCCTCATTCCCATCCTGTCCATTACTGTTATTGTGACACAGCTAGTTGAATAGTTGAATTGTGAAACAGGTAGTTGAATTACAAGTTTGCACAATTTCTCTGCATTTTCTGCATTTTAAGATGGCTTTTATGACTAGAAAGTTGAATTTCTTGAACACTTGAAGTTCTTGGCATCTGCTGCACATTGAAAAATATTTATTTGTTAATAAATATGCCATTGGGCTAACATTGAATTTACCTCAGAGTTGTTTGTTGGGGGGAGGGGGTTAATTGTACAATGATTGCAAATTCACAGTAAATGGATGCTTCATCTGCATTACTTTTACAGTACGTTACTGGACAATTTTAGCATGACTTCCACAGTATACATTGTAAATTCACAGTAAATTATTGTCAACATGTACATTACTTTCACAGTACACACTGTAAAAGTACAGGGCCTTGTTGTAATGATGTACAGCAAAAGATTGTAATTCCCCAGTAATGTACTGTAATATCACAATAATTCCTTTGTCATTGAAGCTGTGAAGTTAAAGTATACAGTTGTGCTTTTACAACAATGCATTGTTATATCACAGATATAAAATTACAGTAAATTGCTGTGAGTATATTTCACAGTATATTGCTGTAATCCTTACTGTGAAAATCATGCAAAATTTATCCAATTATTTATTGTAAATTCACAACGAAAAATTTTGCAGTGTAGGCAACAATAGCCTAAGGCTTTTAATCAGTCCCCATAGTCTCTTTTAAGCAGCCTATTGGCTGAAACAGTCTGTGGGATTTCCTACAGATGGTGATGTCATGTTCCAAGAGAGCTGATTGGTCAGTAGGCAGCGTTTTCATAGAGCTGATCTCCTATCTGGAAGTATCTATCCTATCTTGGAGTGTTCCGCCTGTCTCTGTGTTGCCTGATCCTCTGTTTGGACGTTTTATACCCGAACTGCATGTAGGCCTGAGTTTTTGTGTTTTTTGGATTGAACTTGTGCTCCTTCAGTGAACTCTCCAGTGTCTTGCTTTTGGGCTCTCTCCTGTTTTCACTTCCTCAAACTCGTGACATCCTGTTTGTTTCATGTTGTTTGTTTTTCATGTGTGCTTATAAACAATGTTCAGCTTAGCTCTCTTAACACTATGGAAAACAAATGTTTATACAATAGACTCAAGATCATACTGTATGGACTGGTGCTGTAAAGAAATTGGATTTGGCTTGTAGTATAAAGTTTAAAAAAAGCAGTGATTAAAATATGTTGTTTTTTTTAACCCCTCAAATAGTCTTCAAGAAAAGTGTTAAGAGGCACTACAAGGTCACAAAATGACCGTAACTATAATTCCAATAAATTGTATTTTAAAGAGTTCAGTTTCCTGTCTTCATTTCAACAATGCATATTAATGATGTGAAGAGGAAGAAAGTCAGGGCAGCTTTTAACACATCAGTGTCTGTTTTAAGACACATGTGTACAAAGCACAGAGACAAACTGTCTTTAAAGACAGCGTCCTCCCTTTTTCATTAGTTTATTAGTTTGTTTATTGTGACTAACTGACAAGCAGGATTTCTCATGTATCTGATCTACCTGCTGATTTAACCGACGTGAGGAGCAGCTATGAGTTTAACAGCAGCAGCGAGTGGATTTGTTGTCTTCCTTCTCTCTGTACAAGGTACTGTACATCTTTATGTTGTGTTGGCACACTTCAGAAAAAAAGGAAGGTGGGTTTGTTAGTAAATAAGATCGGATGTGTGATGTTATGAGGGATGTACTGGGACTGTGGGACTTTGAGACAGAGAGGCCTTTTATGCGAGTGCCATGTGGGGGCGCTGAGAAGGTTCTTTGCAGTTATATTAATAAATAGTGCTGTACTTGTGTACGGTCAACTTCATTATGATGAAGACCTTCAAGAAACTTTTTTAGGACACATGCATCTTAAGTTTGTATAAGCAAGGCACCACTGCACTGAACAAGACCAGATCCAGCTGTCACGGTCTTGAGTTTTATGTGGCATTTTTCTGTTATTTTGTTAATGTCCATTCCTGTTTTACTCTTTGCCTCTGTGTTCTTGCTTAGGTTTGGTTAGTTGATCATTGCTTCCTTATTCTCTGTTGTATTTGGTTTCACATGTCCTTGTGTATTGTCGCTAGCTTTACTTCCTGTTTTATTTTGTAGTGATCAGTTTCATGTGTTTTTGTCTGGCGTTGTTTCCTTTCTGTTTGATTGCTTATGTGCCTCACCTGTGTTAATTGTCGTGTGTGTGTGTGTGTGTGTGTGTGTGTATTGCCCTCAGTTCTGTTTAATCCTCGTGGTGTCATCGTCTTATGTTGAGTGTTCTGCCTTGTATTCTGTTTCCTTGGATTTTTGGATTATTCCCTTGTGTTGGATTCCCTTGCTTTTTGTTAGATATAATCCGTGTTTGGACTTTGTACCCAGCCTTGTTGGAATTACCCTTTTGTTTTGGACTTTCGCCTTGAAATAAGTAGTAAGCCTGTTTTGTTTGGACTAAATAAATCTTTATTTGAACTGCAACCCCCTCATCAGTGTCTGCAACTTGGGTCCACACCTCTGTTCCTGTACTACTGCACTGAGCCTTTTCCGACACTAGCAAGCCTGAGTCAGTTAGAGTGCTAAAATAGTTAAATATTATATATCAAAAACTATCCCTGGCTCAGATCCCATGTACTGGACCCTGACACTGCTTGTAGTGATTGTACAGCTACATATGCATGAGAAGAACATCAGTAATAAATATTACCAACAATAAAAATATGTTTTCTAATTTTATCTATGGAGGATTGCCTAGGATTGCCTGAAGGTAAGTTAGCTGACTAACACACTGTGGTAACGGTAACTTTGCACCAAGTGCTGTAGTTATGTTAGCCCTAACATACTACAAAAATACTACATTGCTTCTAAAGGAGCTAACAAGAATTCACAGCGAATGGCATTTTGAAATGAAAAGAATTAAAAACTGTCACAGATTGTTTTTGAAACCGTAATTATTGGTAGTGATCAACAGCCGAGAACACTGTAAAACTGTAGACTGTGAAAGGCTGTTATAAACTTATTATAACTCCTTCATGGCCCTTGAGCTATATTACCTGACTGAAATCATCATCATAGCACTGTGTCAATGCAGTGGTCCATATCCCAGGTAAAAACTGTATTCTATTTACCATATAGCCAGTTGTCCTGCTTAAAACAAGTAATTGATTCATTATGTTTTTCTGTGAAGGCCCAAGTTGAAAATTCTGCATTAATCTACATACATTTGTATGTGTATGTGTTTGTATGCCTGCAGGTGTTAGGGTTAGTGAGTTCCATCGCAGAAAAAATGCAGAACCTATGCAAACTATTCTACTGCGAGCTTGACAATACACAACATAAGTGATTGCCCTGTACAGGCAGAAGGTCTCACAGACAGGCAAGACAGCAGAGGCACTGCGGAGATCCAAAGGATTTATGACCTCCAGCTGAGTTTAACATTAACTTTGCCACAGGATGTATGGTGTAGCACCACAGGATGTATGGTATAGTACCACAGGAGGTATGGTAAAGTACCATTGAAAGCCTGGAAGGTGAGAGATTTCAGTAGCTGGGGCCATCTGTACTTGTCTCTGGGTGAGAGTGTTCTGATCATATTTCCAAGTTTGCAAACTGATCTGAGTGCACTCTCTCTGAAAAGCCATAAACACAGAAGAAACTGATCCAGAGTTCCAGAGCATGAGCGGCAGCCTTTGCTGACTGGTTGGGACAGAGAGATGCTTGGGCCAGTTTAGTGAAATGGTCAGTCACTCATCACAAGACTTGTTGGATAAGTCTTTGGCTAAGCAGAAGTCAATGCAAACCAACTCAAAAGGTCTGGAGCTCTTAACACTCTTGAGCAGCGCTCTAGCCTTAGATGCAGGAGACTTGCTGACCACACAACGCTGACAGCGCCCATTCCATGGCAGTAGAGCCTTAGACTCGTCAGATGGATCGTTCTTCTTTGCCCCTGGTGACCTGCCTATTCATGTACGCCAGAGTTCACTAATAGGCGGACCGTCCGCCATCCTCTCCGGACCCCCGACCTACATCCGATCTATTATTGAGAATTACTGCCTCGTGACTGTGCATTAATATTTTAACCCGCACAGCTTTTCTAGTATTTACAGTACTGGTTTAGCGGCACAGGAAACTCACAGACCAACCACACACACACACACACACACACACACACACACACAGAGGAGAAGAGAGAGAAAAGAGACTTCACTTGGCATTTAACCAAGAATGTACAGATACTTAAATATACATACTTCCCACAGGAAGTTCAAAACCTGAATATCGCATTAGTGATTTTTGGGTAATTTTGATTGGTAGCCTATTATTATTTTTATTGTTGTTATGGACAAGCAAGGTTATCTATTTAATTTTTTTCTTGTTTCAAACTGTTACTTAGTATTGGGGAAATTGTATCACATCCTCCTCATCCTAATTAGGTCATCCTCATGGGTAGTGTTAGCCTATATGGGGAAAGACTACAGCTTGTGAATTTTTTTATATTTGAATGAGAAAGGAGGAGTGAAATAGTTTAGTGACCAAATAAGTTGTGAGAAACGAATTTTTCAGGTGTGTTGAAAGTATACAATGGAAATATATTTTGATAACCTTCAATGAATAAACTGAGTTGAAAGATCTCTGCAAGAGCTTTTTCCTTTACATTTACTCATTTGGCAGACGCTTTTATCCAAAGCGACTTACATTTGAGGAACAACATGCACTGACTGAGAGACGGCAGCAACCTGGTCTGAAAAGGACAGCTGGTCATCAATTATGACACCCAAGTTTCTCACCACCTTGGTTGGAGTGATGGTTGAGGAGCCAGTTTGTAGTTTGATGTTATGGTGGATAGATTGCTTGGCTGGAATTATCAAGAGTTCAGTCTTAGAGAGGTTTAGTTGAAGGTGGAAAGCCTTCATCCATGCAGTCTGTGATCCGCACCAAGACGGTGGGGTCATCTGGCGGGAAGGATAGGTAGAGTTGCGTATCGTCTGCGTAGCAGTGGTAAGAGAAGCCGTGCGAGCGAATGATCGGCCCCAGTGAGGTGGTGTAAATTGAGAAGAAAAGGGGCCCTAGCACTGAGCTTTGGGGTACCCCTGTGGAGAGGCAGTGGTAGGATGATTGGTGAGTTGCAAACCTCCTCCAAAAATGACAGTAACAAGTCTAAAACAATTAAAGAGTCTGTTTAAAAAAAGCGTTTAATTGATGTGATGGAACGCAGAGAGAGATCAGTGACATGTGATGTGAATAGCAAATGAAAATGTAAAGTGTTAAATGATACCAGAAGATGAAACCAACAGAAAGCCAAGCTTGTGGTGATAGCGGAGCCTGATTCCACTGTCAATCTCACAGTCGAAGCTTCACAGCAAAATGAGGATCATACCATTTTGGCGACGAGATGGGGGTGCTCAACGTCATGGAACATTTACATGGAACTACCAGTTTTCTCCCAAAAGTTAATATACAACATATATATATATATATATATATATATATACACACACAATATAAATTTCAACATATAATGCTGTAGATAAAGATAAAAAGAAAAAAAGCTTTTAATAAATGTTTTTAAAGTGCGTGAATAAATCCAAAATTACCCTTAAAGAAGGGGGGTCAGTGCACATGTGTTCAAGGTCACCATAAACTTGATTCTGTTGGGACATGTCATCTGGCCCTCCACTAGTCCCCTGCTCATGTGGACCACCAGGCTGAGCAGCAGGCGGGTCGGCAACGGGGGGGACAGGGCAAGTCACTACTTGATTTCCAGAAGCATGACAGCGGAAGCAAAGACATTCACACCTACAGTGAGACACAGTGTCTTGATCATCACTAGCACATATGACACAAGCACCACGATATCTCAAGCATGTCATCACGCTCAAACAGCGTGATGACATGTTTACACAACTGACCTTTATTTGAGAGCGGTCTACCATGTGCCTATGGTCGAGGACTGGGTGGGCTCTCTGTACTCTGAACATGGCTGTAAAGGACTCTTGTGGGCTGGGTGGCCTGCAAACTGTCAGATGGGCACACAGACTGATGCTGCAGGTGACGTCTTTTACGGTGATGCACATCCAGTCGTATTTGAACATCCATGGTGGTCCACTCCTCTAGTGGCTTACAGCTGAAGACTAGAGACAGCTCAGCTTCAGGACAAAGACTTCACGTGAAGGGTTGTCAAGGGTCTTACCCTGTCTCGTCAGTCCAACCACAGCAATGTTAATGGCTTTGTTAAGCCGAATCCAGCAGCAGTCTCAGCGGGGTAAGGCTTTGTGTCATAAAAGTAAGCAAGGGGCATGGAAGTGGTTACAGAGTCACTGAAGTGTTGTCTGAGAATGTCAAACACAAGTTGTGGGCCTGATTTCAACTCTACAGAAGTTT
>NW_024040040.1:63635979-63669516 GCF_014851395.1 Micropterus salmoides | reverse complement strand
TTAAATATTAATGCACAGTCACGAGGCAGTAATTCTCAATAATAGATCGGATGTAGGTCGGGGGTCCGGAGAGGATGGCGGACGGTCCGCCTATTAGTGAACTCTGGCGTACATGAATAGGCAGGTCACCAGGGGCAAAGAAGAACGATCCATCTGACGAGTCTAAGGCTCTACTGCCATGGAATGGGCGCTGTCAGCGTTGTGTGGTCAGCAAGTCTCCTGCATCTAAGGCTAGAGCGCTGCTCAAGAGTGTTAAGAGCTCCAGACCTTTTGAGTTGGTTTGCATTGACTTCTGCTTAGCCAAAGACTTATCCAACAAGTCTTGTGATGAGTGACTGACCATTTCACTAAACTGGCCCAAGCATCTCTCTGTCCCAACCAGTCAGCAAAGGCTGCCGCTCATGCTCTGGAACTCTGGATCAGTTTCTTCTGAGTGCACTCAGATCAGTTTGCAAACTTGGAAATATGATCAGAACACTCTCACCCAGAGACAAGTACAGATGGCCCCAGCTACTGAGATCTCTCACCTTCTCCTACAATGCCACAGTTCACAAAACCCAGGCTTTCAATGGTACTTTACCATACCTCCTGTGGTACTATACCATACATCCTGTGGTGCTACACCATACATCCTGTGGCAAAGTTAATGTTAAACTCAGCTGGAGGTCATAAATCCTTTGGATCTCCGCAGTGCCTCTGCTGTCTTGCCTGTCTGTGAGACCTTCTGCCTGTACAGGGCAATCACTTATGTTGTGTATTGTCAAGCTCGCAGTAGAATAGTTTGCATAGGTTCTGCATTTTTTCTGCGATGGAACTCACTAACCCTAACACCTGCAGGCATACAAACACATACACATACAAATGTATGTAGATTAATGCAGAATTTTCAACTTGGGCCTTCGCAGAAAAACATAATGAATCAATTACTTGTTTTAAGCAGGACAACTGGCTATATGGTAAATAGAATACAGTTTTTACCTGGGATATGGACCACTGCATTGACACAGTGCTATGATGATGATTTCAGTCAGGTAATATAGCTCAAGGGCCATGAAGGAGTTATAATAAGTTTATAACAGCCTTTCACAGTCTACAGTTTTACAGTGTTCTCGGCTGTTGATCACTACCAATAATTACGGTTTCAAAAACAATCTGTGACAGTTTTTAATTCTTTTCATTTCAAAATGCCATTCGCTGTGAATTCTTGTTAGCTCCTTTAGAAGCAATGTAGTATTTTTGTAGTATTTAGGGCTAACATAACTACAGCACTTGGTGCAAAGTTACCGTTACCACAGTGTGTTAGTCAGCTAACTTACCTTCAGGCAATCCTAGGCAATCCTCCATAGATAAAATTAGAAAACATATTTTTATTGTTGGTAATATTTATTACTGATGTTCTTCTCATGCATATGTAGCTGTACAATCACTACAAGCAGTGTCAGGGTCCAGTACATGGGATCTGAGCCAGGGATAGTTTTTGATATATAATATTTAACTATTTTAGCACTCTAACTGACTCAGGCTTGCTAGTGTCGGAAAAGGCTCAGTGCAGTAGCAGGAACAGAGGTGTGGACCCAAGTTGCAGACACTGATGAGGGGTTGCAGTCAAATAAAGATTTTTTAGTCCAAACAAAACAGGCTTACTACTTATTTCAAGGCGAAAGTCCAAAACAAAAGGGTAATTCCAACAAGGCTGGGTACAAAGTCCAAACACGGATTATATCTAACAAAAGCAAGGGAATCCAACACAAGGGAATAATCCAAAAATCCAAGGAAACAGAATACAAGGCAGAACACTCAACATAAGACGATGACACCACGAGGATTAAACAGAACTGAGGGCAATACACACACACACACACACACACACACGACAATTAACACAGGTGAGGCACATAAGCAATCAAACAGAAAGGAAACAACGCCAGACAAAAACACATGAAACTGATCACTACAAAATAAAACAGGAAGTAAAGCTAGCGACAATACACAAGGACATGTGAAACCAAATACAACAGAGAATAAGGAAGCAATGATCAACTAACCAAACCTAAGCAAGAACACAGAGGCAAAGAGTAAAACAGGAATGGACATTAACAAAATAACAGAAAAATGCCACATAAAACTCAAGACCGTGACAGCTGGATCTGGTCTTGTTCAGTGCAGTGGTGCCTTGCTTATACAAACTTAAGAGGCATGTGTCCTAAAAAAGTTTCTTGAAGGTCTTCATCATAATGAAGTTGACCGTACACAAGTACAGCACTATTTATTAATATAACTGCAAAGAACCTTCTCAGCGCCCCCACATGGCACTCGCATAAAAGGCCTCTCTGTCTCAAAGTCCCACAGTCCCAGTACATCCCTCATAACATCACACATCCGATCTTATTTACTAACAAACCCACCTTCCTTTTTTTCTGAAGTGTGCCAACACAACATAAAGATGTCAGTACCTTGTACAGAGAGAAGGAAGACAACAAATCCACTCGCTGCTGCTGTTAAACTCATAGCTGCTCCTCACGTCGGTTAAATCAGCAGGTAGATCAGATACATGAGAAATCCTGCTTGTCAGTTAGTCACAATAAACAAACTAATAAACTAATGAAAAAGGGAGGACGCTGTCTTTAAAGACAGTTTGTCTCTGTGCTTTGTACACATGTGTCTTAAAACAGACACTGATGTGTTAAAAGCTGCCCTGACTTTCTTCCTCTTCACATCATTAATATGCATTGTTGAAATGAAGACAGGAAACTGAACTCTTTAAAATACAATTTATTGGAATTATAGTTACGGTCATTTTGTGACCTTGTAGTGCCTCTTAACACTTTTCTTGAAGACTATTTGAGGGGTTAAAAAAACAACATATTTTAATCACTGCTTTTTTTAAACTTTATACTACAAGCCAAATCCAATTTCTTTACAGCACCAGTCCATACAGTATGATCTTGAGTCTATTGTATAAACATTTGTAAACACTTTATTTTCCATAGTGTTAAGAGAGCTAAGCTGAACATTGTTTATAAGCACATGAAAAACAAACAACATGAAACAAACAGGATGTCACGAGTTTGAGGAAGTGAAAACAGGAGAGAGCCCAAAAGCAAGACACTGGAGAGTTCACTGAAGGAGCACAAGTTCAATCCAAAAAACACAAAAACTCAGGCTACATGCAGTTCGGGTATAAAACGTCCAAACAGAGGATCAGGCAACACAGAGACAGGCGGAACACTCCAAGATAGGATAGATACTTCCAGATAGGAGATCAGCTCTATGAAAACGCTGCCTACTGACCAATCAGCTCTCTTGGAACATGACATCACCATCTGTAGGAAATCCCACAGACTGTTTCAGCCAATAGGCTGCTTAAAAGAGACTATGGGGACTGATTAAAAGCTTAGGCTATTGTTGCCTACACTGCAAAATTTTTCGTTGTGAATTTACAATAAATAATTGGATAAATTTTGCATGATTTTCACAGTAAGGATTACAGCAATATACTGTGAAATATACTCACAGCAATTTACTGTAATTTTATATCTGTGATATAAATGCATTGTTGTAAAAGCACAACTGTATACTTTAACTTCACAGCTTCAATGACAAAGGAATTATTGTGATATTACAGTACATTACTGGGGAATTACAATCTTTGCTGTACATCATTACAACAAGGCCCTGTACTTTTACAGTGTGTACTGTGAAAGTAATGTACATGTTGACAATAATTTACTGTGAATTTACAATGTATACTGTGGAAGTCATGCTAAAATTGTCCAGTAACGTACTGTAAAAGTAATGCAGATGAAGCATCCATTTACTGTGAATTTACAATCATTGTACAATTAACCCCCTCCCCCAACAAACAACTCTGAGGTAAATTCAATGTTAGCCCAATGGCATATTTATTAACAAATAAATATTTTTCAATGTGCAGCAGATGCCAAGAACTTCAAGTGTTCAAGAAATTCAACTTTCTAGTCATAAAAGCCATCTTAAAATGCAGAAAATGCAGAGAAATTGTGCAAACTTGTAATTCAACTACCTGTTTCACAATTCAACTATTCAACTAGCTGTGTCACAATAACAGTAATGGACAGGATGGGAATGAGGCCTTCATGGCAATATAAGAGAGCAAGGGAGAGAGCGATGAAGGAATGTCTTAAAGGGGTGAGGCGCCCCTCTCAGTCTCAAACATTATAATGAGTCCACATGCAACAGCATTGTGTAAAAATCTTGTAGTGCAAAGTTGTCTTGAAAAATTACAAAAAGAACAAGGCTACTCAAAACTGAGCCTGACAACTACCGCTGCAAAAAACAAAACTGATGCCCACTCAAAGTCAATAAGTTTCCTCAAAAGGGTGCTCACATGAGGGTTCATTGTTGTCCGCTTCTTGGTCTTTGAGCCTCTTTCAGGATTGATGCCCAGGAAGCACCTGTTAATAAGCAAAGATAGTTTCAGTTTTAAATAGACTTACAGTATGTATTGCAGACAGCATTTATCAAGGTGCGCTTTTTGCTGTGCTTTTTCCCCACATCAAACCCTAATAGATTTAAAATCCAAACTTGTTAGATCGTACTCTCACCATAATTTAGCCAAGGTGCCTCAGGTTAGGTTTCCCTGAGGCAAAGTGGTTGATTTTCTACTATGAGAGGCCATATCAACGTGCGCCGCCACTGAAATGCATCTTCACGCAATTGGCCAGTTGGTAAATTAAAACCAAAACCTGTTGCAAGTATGACAAACACATCCTTTTCAATTAAGGGCCTGAGAGCATTTTGTTCTGCTTTTAAAGAAAATTTCATCTACTTCATTCAATACATTCGCATTTCGCAATAGACGTTTTGAAATCATCATCACATAGCCTGCCCCAAAACAAAATAAATAACTGTGATTGGACCAGCAGGTATTTGTCAGCATAACGTAGTAGAAAGACTGATCTGCAGAGCGAAATTGAATGAGTTTGCAAGATCAGGATGGTCTTACCAGGCTAGCCTCAGGTACCTCGTTTGTCAGCATTTTAGACCTCAAGAAGCCTGTACTATAATGTGAATTACAAGATTAAATGTGATCTTTATAAAATACCTTTGAATGAATTCCAGCATCGACGATCCAGATACTCAAGGTTGAAGACGTAATAGCTGCTGAAGAAAGCAGCTACTCCGTGTAAAAAGATAGGGTGTGGGCCCATCACGACATGTCCCTCGATGGATATAAGCCATCCAGAGGGCTTCATCATGTCACCTGATATGAACAGATACAACATTATGTGTTATGAGCACTTTGCGATCTGCTTAAGACACAAAGGGCTAACAAATGTAATTCTTATTATAATCATAATTATTATTATTTATTGTGGTCATGTAGATTTCTAGAATGAAAAGAAAATAATGAGTTGTCGATAAATGTCGATACTAGATCAAAGTAACATTACCTTGAATGATCAAGCAGGGGGCTGGGGTTCTGCAGTATTGACGTCCACAGCAGTGGCACATGGCTGTAGTATAGTTAACACACAATAGCATGGATTTAGGATAAAGGATAAATATTGTTCATTGGTCAGAGGTAGTAAATCATGCAAGGTAAATGTTGATAATGTAATCACACATTTTGCATTTTAAATATTTGAATAAAAAAATCTTACATCAACTTCAAGCATCAAACTCTCTTTCGGCTCTTTGAAGTACAACATTAGGAGCAGCAGGATGCAGGCAGCCTTGTCAGAGTCTGGATCATAGCAGGCCAGAACATCACGGATCTTGGGGTTGTCCAGTGTTGCACAGTAATCCAGGATGGTCTGTCCTCGTCGACTAATTGCCTCCTGTAGCTTCTGAAGGACATCGACGTCCGTCAGGAGGCCAAAGTGTGAGAATAAGCATTTCTGAGAGAAGAGAAATGGCCATTCCTGTTTGATCTCAGACATCGCTGCAGCAGGCACTTTGGTAAGGTATTTCCGCAGGATGACGTATGTCTTTTCCATCATTGGTTCTGCTCTCCCTGCCCCATCATTCCTTCCTCTGTGTATATAGACATACAAATGTATTGTTAGTACCCAAGTAACAATTTGGTCTTGTAGCCGCCCAACACACAGTGTTCAGATCTTGACCAATTACTAAAGTCTAAACAAAATTACCCAAAAAGAGAGAAGATGGCATGCCTGAGTAGATGTTCAGCAGATCCCTCTTCATATTCTCCAACGTTGCCTCGGTCTCCCCCTCTGGCCAATCTGCTGGGCCCCACCTGACACACCTAGGAGTGGGCATCACAGGGTAACAATACTATTGGGGACGGTTATAGCTCAGAAGTTGGAGCAAGTCGTCTCATGATGAAGGGTCAGCAGTTCGATTCCCTGTTGTGACTGTTTAAATAGACCCATCCCACAGAAGTTATGTTACAGTGTAAAAGTTTTGTAAACACAGGTGCATTTTATCAAACTAATTAAAGGGATATTCCACCATTTGGGGAATTAAGCAATACCACATATAGCTCCAGTCTAGCATAGATCATTGGATCGGATTAGACCATTAGCATCTCACCCTCAAAATGACTAAGATTTCCGGAATTTTTCCTATTTAAAAGTTGTCTCTTCTCAAGTTAGAACGTGCAATAAAACTAGCGGAAAATGAAACATGGCAATTTTCTAGGCTGATTTGACATGGAACTATACTCTCATTCTGGCGTAATAATCAAGGAACGTTGCAAACGTACCATGGGCGCAGTGATATTACGCAGCACGTGAAAATACTTTCAGGTGCTGCGTGTTCCTCGGCAGCCTCTGAATACTGCACATGATGCACATCTATGTTTTCTGGAAATATGTGAAGCAAAAGTCATCACGTGTGTGAACGTGCAATCACAACCTCTAAATGGACATCTAGTTACCATTCCTCCCCTTATGTGCGTCTTCAAATGTTTAATAAGAGAGGCCAAAGTGTCACACTTAAATGCACAAGCCTCAAGCAGACATTTCAAGGGTGTAAGAGCTGATGTGTCAGGCAGTATAGGCCCAGCAGCCTGCAGGTAGGACCTATGCTGCCTATACATATGAATTTGCAGTCCTGTGTGTTTTCTGTACCTCCGTGAGCAGTCAGGCACCCCACACTGGTAGTGATAATTGGGGGCATTGCTATGCAGTTTTGTGTGCTGAACATAGTTACACACATTCTCAGACACATGCTCACAGCCAACGAATTTACAGTTGAACATTGTGGATGCATGTTAACTAGTCACCTACCTAATCTATTTCTCCTCACTCTTAGCCTGACACTGATGAGGTGACCTGGAAAGAAAAGAAAAGAAAAAGGAGAAATTACACAAAGGCAACCAACAATAAGAATTTCAGTTTGAATGCAGATTATGATAATTGATTTTCATTTAATTTTAGCCGTATGTCAAAAATGATAGTGGTATATCTATAGTGTTTTTTTACTGTAGCACTTTGAGATTGCTCACTCAATGTAAAGTGCATTTACAACTTTTACAATTATTATTCATTCATATCCCGTTCGTCGCGAACACGACATGAGACTAACTTACTCCAGTTAGCTCAGTCATGTTGTAACTAGGATATCCGCTGGAAAAATATTTTTTCATGGACCTGGATTGTGCATTCCAGATGAGCATGGAACCGTGAATGAGAAAGTTCTGGAGAGTGATTTTGTGTTGTTTGAATCACTTTCTTTTTTTGACGGTGACACCGTTTGAATCACTAAGTTATTAAAGTTAAACAGCTAACAGTTAGCAATGCTAATCTATGATAACCTTGACTAATTACAGAAATGTGCACAATAAATAGTAATGTTTGTCCCATCATTGGTTTTATAAACTTTACAAACACCAGATTTGTCTAAACGGGGATAGTGACATGAAAAACTGTAGCGAAACTCTCCTCATTACTAACATTACTACTATTAGCAAATGCTGTGAGAGAACTTTCAACAATTCCGGGCACTTGCTAACAAAATGTGAACTGAGTCATGCGATAAACATTTATTTGAAAGTAAATATTATCAGATTAAAATAACATGGGTGTAAGTGCTGCAAACATGCATGCTGCTCACCTTCTCCATTCAGCCCGGAATAGAAGAGGGACACGACGGAGCCTTCAGTTCAAAACAGTTCAGTTATGTCATGGCACACTGTAATAATACTGTTTAATGCTGTGAAATCCTTAATTTTTTCACTGTGTTGCTGTGATATTACAGACCTTGTTGTGATATAACAGCAGGTTTTAGATTGCAAGATTTTACTATAAATAAGAGTTAAATGCTGTAAAATCCAAGGATACTGTAGTTTTTACAGGTATTCATCGGGATATTACAGGGAAACTCATTTACAACAAGTTACTGTAAAATAATACTTTTAATTATTGTGAAATGCTGGTAATTTCTAACAGTGTACAGGTTTTTACAGTAAGCCTACTTACTTTGAAATGTGTTTAATAATTTTTATTTGCTCCCAGTCCGTTTCACACAGCCTGTCGCAGCCGTTAAATAAATGCGTTTCATTTTTCTTATGTAAGGTTGAATATTATGAGCAGTTTGGTAGGGATTTGAAATACTAAAATTTAATATGAACGTAGGCTATCTATTTTAGGTTAGTAGACTGTAGCTTTCTTATAGGCCTACCACAGAGACTGTAGTCATGTTCTGCCCCACGTTTTGCACTGTGGTATTGAGGGGAGTTTTCAGCAGCCTAAATGTTGAGATTCAGTCTTTCAACCCCTATTTGAGCACATTTTATGGCATTAATGGATTTTTCATTTCATTGCTATGGTTAATTTAGAACAATGTTTGGAACACTTTTGAGTGTGTTAAATAAATTAATCTCATTTTTTAAAGTGAGGACAAGTTTTTTAAATTGAGGTGGAACGACCACTTCTTCAGTGCCCGTGCCTTTTAATGTAGAAACGCTGACACAGCCGAGCTGAAAGAATAAGGCTGATATTTTCATACAGCTCATAAGAACACATCAAATCAACGCATTATTATAGACTGCGCCTGTTCATTTAAACATTCACACTGTCGGCGAATTTCTGTCTCCCTGCAAGTGTCAGCTGCAGCTGTGCTAGACTCGACCTATGTCATATTTCTGTATGTTACAGTTTGCTGTTTGTAAAATATGACGCTCTGATGCCAGTGGACTTTTTCACGTTTGTTATTGGTCATCTGCTGCTAACACCGCCTCTTGTATGTGAACGCTCACGGCTGAATTGGGAAACCCTGGGATGAGTTACGAGTTGATAACCAGCTTCGTGGTACAGTTTATCCCGACAGAAAAACATATACAACAGGGACTAACGAGCAGGGTGGGAGCAACACAGGTGAGAGAGAGGCTGACGAGGCAGGCAGGCAGACAACAGGGAAAACAGAGACAGGCAGGCAGGCATATTACTTAGGGGGAACACACATAACAACACAGAAGTACACAGACCAAGAGAAATCACTAAGACAAGTAATGTAATGTAAACTAAAACATGCAGATGAATAAAATAATGAACAAGGCTAAACAACAGATCAGACCAAATAACCAAAACTCAGAGAGCGCTCTACATAGCTGACAGGCACACAGTGTGACACAGGACGTGTTAAAAGCTGCCCTTCCTTCCTCTTTACATCATTAATATACTGTACATTAACAGAGGTAAACCTGATAGATCTCCACGTTGAAATGAAGAAACGATTCATACTGTTGTTTTGAAAATGATGCATTAACATCTTAAAATATAGTTTATTGAACTTATAGTGAGGTCATGTTGTGGCCTGGTAGTGCCTCCAATAGCCTACTTATCCGCGAAGACAAAAACAAAGCTTTTAATCAAAACTCACAGCTTTATTCTACAACCATAGACTGTATAAAAGAAGTGGACGTAGTCATCGTGACGTCACCAATTGGTTTGTGGACTGCGGTTTTGAAGCCTCGAGTTTGGCCGATAGGGCGCCGCTATGTTGAGTTTTTGCAACCAGCCGGACCGGACATGACCATATTTGGACAAGACGGTTCAGCTAATGCGGAGCTAGCTAGTTTGCTTAGCTAGGTGCATCTGTGATTCACGTTAACTGTTGTAGCTTTTGTTGTTCAGACTGCAGGCCTTAATGCTCAATTCCGATTTTTTCCCCAGATCCGATTTGTTTGACAGTTCACATTATTGCTTAAATGTGGCCCATATCCGACTCCAGTGTGAACTGTCCGCGGCCTGAAAGTGACCTGCACCTGTATCGGATTTGGACCACATATGGAAGTGGCCCAATTCAGAACTGGAAAAGATCAGATTCCATGTGACTTGGCCAGTTCACACTGTCATAAAAATATAAGATGTGAGCAAAAAAATCAGATTTGGGTCACATTAGCCTGCAGTCTGAACGTAGCCTAAGATGCCAATTTGCAATATTGCAAACATCTGGGGCAAGTAGTGGACTGCTGTGTGGTGTTTGCGTGTGTGAGAGGGGGAAATGTTGAATCACGTAATAAGCAATGATCTCTCTCTTTCTCTCTACCAGTAACGCTAGTTAGTATGCTAGAGACCCCCACAAAGTAGGAGTGTATTTTTACTTTTGCTCTTACTCGTTTTTTTTTACTCTTTACTCAGACAGGAAGTTTATCTAGACGGTCAGTGTATAACAAAGTATATTCTTAAAGCATAATTACTTATGTGCATTCTTTATCTATTAAAGTGTTTAAGTGTGTATTGTGATCATTATTCTAAATGTACTCAAAATGATGGGAAATCTGAAAATGTTCTGGAAATTCTTTATGTAATGTTAGTTGTTAAAAACATTCAGAATGATAGATGACCTTTGGTTTTAACACCTGGAGATGTGATGGAAAGTAAGTCGACAAAGTTCAACACACTGCAGTTTGCTGCTTAACCACAAGAACCTGCATCGGAAAGCTTGCAGGAAGTGAGCCTCTGTCAGCCGAGACCATAGGGTGATGCTTTTGGGTTATGATGAAGTCAGTTCTATAAAATGTGTGAAATGTATTAACAAGTAATGAATAGGATGTTTTAAGAATGCATTAAGTATGATATAAAATTCATAAACGATTGAGGATGTTAAATTAACAATAGTATTGATATTTAGTGCTTTACCTGACAGAATAGTATCCGTATATATAAAGTGTATTACTGGGATTGATTGGTTTATAATTATATGGTTTAAGTAGTTTGATGTGATTAACTTTGCTTTAATGTTAAAGAAATGGTTTGATACTAGTATGACAAAGTTTGATGATATTATGACATTATGAAAAAGTATTTTACCTTAATTGATTGATTTAATTTGTTGCTTATGATGTACAGTATATTGCCTGGTTTTTGTATTTTACTCTGTTCATTCTTGCTCAACTGTGTGATTTACCATTTTAATAATATTATTTCATTTATCATTGAACTTTAAGAGAAGTGAGGAGAATGCATTTGCAGTTGCATTGACAGTTTTGAAGTTGCCAATCACAGCAAACATGTATGAGTGCAGATTAGAGATTGTGTTGCTTGAGCCAGGGACTGGTTGGACTGGTTTTTATGTCTTAAAATAAATTTATTGCATTAAAATTTTGAATAACAATAAATTAAACTAAGTTCCATCCTGAGCATATGTAATCTACCTGCACAGGTAAAAATAAAGCTTCTACTTAAATGTTCTGCTACATGCTGCTAATAAAAACTAAAGATGAAAATGTATCCATCTCTGCCACCATCCACCTCATTCTCCGCAGCTGTCCCCTGTTAAATGCTCTGTACTTGTATAGCACCTTTCTAGTCTTCCAGTTGTACTTCTCTCTGTTTCCATCTAGGTGAGTCCCCTCTGGTTTGATGGCATCAAAAGAAAGTCACACACAGTTTTGTTTTGTTTCAAGGCTGAGATGTTGGTATAATCAGAATCAGACTCCAACTGATGGGGAGAGAAAACAAATGTGAGTCAAAGGCCTCATGAATAGCATTTGAACAATTAGATTTTACATTAAAATTTATGTAAAAGCCAAAAAATGATAGCCCTTTGGTAGAGCCCTAAGTTCTTTCACTTTGGCCCAACAGCTTTCTCACCTCTATAGTCTCTATTGGTTCATCTGGTTCGGTGGTGGAGCTCAGAGTTTTCTTCTTCCTGAATTGAATCAAAAATAAAAAGTTTAATCAACAACTCCAAAACTATGATAGTAAATATTCAAAGTAAAAGATATACTGATTCATTCTTATAAATTCACCTCATCCACAGACAAAACAAAGGAATCGTCATCACGACCACCAGAGTCACCCTGATGATATTTATTATCATTGTTGATTTCACTAGAAATGAAGATAGACAGTTATTAGATAAACTGTTCTGGACCTCACTTGTAGGATTTGATTTGGACATCACTTTGCCAGGTGATGCTCTTCAGTTAATCACCCAGGTAGAAACGTACCTGCCACAACAATCAGATGTAAGGTGGAGTTATGACGTCCTCTTCTGTTCTGGGCTTCACAGTAATAATTCCCACTGTGTTCAGCTCTGAAGTCAGTGATGGTGAAGTTCTGTCCTGATGCTTTTGGTGAGTCTTCATTCTCCTTGTACCAGGTATAATTAGCTGCTGGGTTAGCATCACTGCTGCAGGTCAGAGTCACTGAACTGCCCTCCACTATCTCAGCAGAGGGACTCACTGACACAGAGGGAAGCTTTGGAGCATCTGGAGGACAAAAGAGACAAAACTTATCAATCTGCCTTTGTTTAGACACAGACTACCACAAGCTAGGAGGAGCAAAGAAATTTTTTTTGATTCATTATTCTGATCTTCCAGTGGTTACTTTGTTATATACCTGCTCTTTACCTTGCTCTTGGTGGGAATTCTTGGGCTTCTGTAAATAGCATCACAGAGTACGGTCTAGACCTGCTCTTTTATGAAAAGCGCTGTGAGATAACTGTTGTTGTGATTTGGCGCTATATAAATAAAACTGAATTGAATTGAAAAGGCTGTTGTTGCCTTCAAAAAGGTAGCCAACAGGCTGTTAGAACCACTAATAAACCTGTACATGAAACTTGGCCACAGATGTCCTCTTTGTGACCCTTTTCTGATGAGAAAATTGATGGCCTCCCATATGAATCACAAAGAATTCATGCAAATTCAACTCAAAAGAGGATAAGAAGTACTGGTGATTTGATGTTACAGATGCTATTGTATGTTCTCAACTACTCAAGTTGAGTACTGTTGGCCAGTTTCATTTCTACCTTTTCAATCCAAAGCTATTGAACTGGTGGTCTTCAAACAGGTGTCAGAATTCCTCTGACAGAATGACCTTCCCAGCTCTATATCAGTCTTTAAGAGTGGCCTCTCTACTGAAATGGCTATTTTGTGTGTAACAGAAGCCCTAAAGTCAGCTAAAGACGCAGCCCAGTCTTCGGTTCTCATCCTGCTTGACCTATCAGCTGCTTTTGACACAGTCAATCACAGGATCCTGTTATCCGCACTCTCGGCAATGGGCAAGTCGGGCAAAGTACTTCGGTGGTTGGAATCCTAACTCTATGGGCATTCCCACAATTGTCCTACTTCCACTGCTTCTCAGGACAGTCTAGTAGAACAAAGGCTGGGCCCTCCTGCCAGCCTAAAGGCCTGTCCTCGGCCTGTTGAATTTCCAAAAGCCTGAGTCGGAGTTAGTTTCAAACAAAAGACAGTAAAACAGGCGCCCATTTCACACCTAGGTGTTAATAGTGAGTCAGACCTAAAAGCAGAGCCACACACGTGAGTACACACTCCACGCTTCTCTCTCTCCCTTTCCGGTCACGCATACACACCCACACACACAAACACACACACACACACACACACTTGATTTAGATTAGATGATAGTGTTTATTTGCTATAGTGAATAAATTCTGTTATAATTTTAAGAAGTCGTTGTTTGTGGTTATTGTATTGAATATTGTGACATCAGTTGGTTGTGACGGCCAGTGTACGGACTCACTCTTCAAACTCACCTATCATTGAATGATAATGTTTGATTATTGACAATTTATGGGTGAATAAATCCTTTTTAGACTGATTTCATATTTGGTTATATGTCCCTGATTCCAGGGTGGTGCCCCGTATTTATTAATGACAATTAATACATTTTGATATTAATAATTTTATTAATATTTCTAGAATATCTCTGATATTCAGCCAATAACCAAACTCGATTGTTTGTAACACCACGATGGTGGAACTAGCTACCACATCCCTATTTCAACACTTTCTCTTATAACACCTCTAACCCCTGACACTTTTACCAGAGTGACTCACTGACACAGAGGATGTCTTTGGAGCATCTGGAGGAGATGCGTTGAGATTATTCTAGTTTAAGGATGTGTTAATACAGTAGCATATAAGGTATTTACATTCTGAACAGTAAATTGTTTTGTGCAGCAGCATTTTAGACTTTGAAGGTGGTGTGACAGATTTATGTGTGACAGTTTGAATCCCAAAACTATATAAAATTCCTAACCAACCAGCTGAGGTTGGAAAAGGAAGAGGCGTTTAGGAGTGGAGCCTGGGCCAGGTTTAAGGAGTCAGGTTTAGCAAGGCAGTGTGACACGCTAAACAGCTATACTCAGATACATAGCATCAGTTCTCAAAAAATGACTCTGCTTCTGTCTGGAGAGGCTTCAGACAGATCACCAGCTACAAACCTAAATCCCCCCACTCCATGAATGACTCACGCCTTGCCAATGAGTTGAATCAGTTTTACTGTCGTTTTAAGAAGACAATGGGACAGACCTGACACCATCCTCTGTCACACCACTGATCGGCCACAGTCCTCCATCTCATCCCACACCTCCTCCCCTCCCTTTACCATCCTGGAGAGGGATGTCAACAGACTGTTCAGGAGGCAGAAACCTGTTCAGGAAGCAGCTGGGCCGCACTCTGTCTCCACATCCACCCTGAAGCACTGCGCCAATCAGCTGTCTCCGGTGTTCACAGACTTTTTTTAAAACCTCACTGGAGACATGCCATTTGCCAGCCTGCTTCAAAGCCTCCACCATCATCTGCCTGACTCCACCTGAGGGTGGATCACAGACTTCCTGACATACAGGAAGCAGCATGTTAAGCTGGGAAAACATCTCTCTGACTCCAGGACCATTAGCACCGGTTCCCCTCAAGGCTGCGTTCTTTCCCCCCTTCTCTTCTCCCTGTACACCAACAGCTGCACCTCCAGTCACCAGTTTGTTAAGCTCCTGAAGTTTGCGGATGACACCACCCTCATTAGGATCATCTCTTGGGGGGGGATGAGTCTTCCCACAGATGGGAGATTGACCATCTGGTGACCTGGAACAGCCAGAACAGTCTGGAGCTCAACGCTCTGAAGACAGTGGAGATGATCGTATATTTTAGTAAGAGCCCATCCCCCATCATCCTGAGTGACTCCGCAGTCACCATTGTGGACTGCTTTCGCTTCCTGGGCACCATCATCTCCCAGGACCTCAAGTGGGAGCTGAACATCACCTCCCTCACCAAGAAGGCCCAGCAGAGGATGTACTTCCTACGGCAGCTGAAGAAGTTCAGCCTGCCAAAGACAATGATGGCGCACTTCTACACCGCCATCATTGAGTCCATCCTCACCTCTTTCCATCACCATCTGGCACACTGCTGCCACTGCCAGGGACAAGGGCAGGCTGCAGCGTATCATTCGCTCTGCAGAGAAGGTGATTGGTTGTCACCTTCCATCTCTTCGGGACCTGTACGCATCCAGGACTCTGAGGCATGCAGGAAAGATTGTGGCTGACCCCTCCCATCCCTGAGACAAACTGTTTCAGACACTCCTCTCTGGCAGGACCAAAACCTCTCGCCACAAGAACAGTTTCTTTCCGATTACAGTGGGCTTCTTCAACAAGGCCTGGGTCCCCACTGTCAATGACTCTCATGCCCCCCCTCCCTAAACACACACACACACACACACACTCCCTACCTCACACTTTACAATCACACTTTACAAATATTTATAATATTTATGCTCATATTGTGAACTTTTGCACATACTTGTCAGCATTGTATTATAGTATTGTATTTTTTGTATACTTTTTGATCTCCTATATTATATTTATATTTGAGTTCACGTGTACTGTAAGGACCAATTTATACCAAGGAAAATTCCTCGTATGTGAAAATGTACCAGGCAATAAACCCAATTCTGATTCTAAACTCTCCTGAGCTGCTCACTGAATTACAGCAGACTGTAAATGTGAAGCAAGTAGATCTGAAGGATGTAGGCATGGTCAGTAAAATCTTCTCCTGCAAAGACTGGGCAGATTTAAGCTGTTTTTTATTTTTAAATAAGCTGTTTTACTCACATTTCACATTAATGATGTATTTAGTTGTCTTCCTCCCCAGCTGGTTCTCAGCTGCACAGTAATACTCTCCAGAGTCAGAGGACTGGATGTAGCTGAAGACAAACTGTGGTTCTTCACTGAGAAGTGTTTGGTTCTCCTTGTACCAGGTGTATTTAGCTGCTGGGTTAGCATCACTGCTGCAGGTCAGAGTCACTGAACTGTTCACCAATATCTCCCCAGAGGGACTCACTGACACAGAGGGAAGCTTTGGAGCATCTGCAGAAGATATGAACATGAATTAAGAGTAGAATATGTTTTCATAGATTATTGACTGTTCTCATTAAAACGTCTGTGATTGTTATATTGACAGAAAACGAGCCTTTAATCATTTCTAATTTGTAATTTTTAACAACTACAAACATTTTTCTGTAGTTGTAGCAGCATTTATGTGTTTCAGATTTACCACTACTTAGATAGACTTGTGGAGTCAGGAATAAATCTGCAGAAACTGGTAACTCTATTTTAAGATTTTACAAGTTACAGGATAAAAATATCCATTCTGTCTCAGTCAAAAACTGTTCAATTAACTCGAGCTGAGAGCTGTTGGTCATGACATTATCAATATAAGTAATGGAGCATCTCAATAACAGAAACATAACTACCGAACAGTAAATGCTGCAACAACATATTTTATACTTGAAATATTCCTAAATCTCAAAAATGTACATAATAGGAAAGACGTTTAACTGTTATATCACAACATGTATCTGAATTTTGCCTTTCTACTAAAGGTAGTTTTTCTTTATACTGAACAATATTATAAATAAATAAACACTTTTGTTTTTGCCCCCATTCATCATGATCTGAACTCAAAGATCTAAGACCATGTACAAAAAAAAAAGCCTATTTCTCTCAAATATTGTTCACAAATCTGTCAATGTCTGTGTTAGTGAGCTCTTCTCCTTTGCCGAGATAATCCTGTCACTTCACAGGTGTGGCATATCAAGATGCTGATCAAACAGCATGGGTATTGCACAGGTGTGCCTTAGGCTGGCCACAGTAAAAGGCCACTCAATGTTCATGAAAATGTGCAATTTCACTGTATTGGGGAGGGTCCGCAAATCAGTCAGGATCTGGTGTCACTGTCTGCCATCTGCCCTGTACAGTGAAAACCAAGTTTCATCCGTGAAGAGAATACCTCTCCAAAGTCCCAGACACCATCGACTGTGAGCATTTCCCACTCAAGTTGGTTACGACGACAAACTGCAGTGAGATTGAGACCCTGATGAGGACTACGAGCATGCAGATGAGCTTCCTTGAGATGGTTCCTGACAGGTTGTGCAGAAATTCTTTGGTTTTGCAAACCGATTGTTGCAGCAGCTGTCCAGGTGGATGTCCCAAGACACTCCTGTGGAATACCCATGCTGTCTGATCAGCATCGTGATATGCCACACCTGTGAGGTGGATGGATTATTTCGTCAAAGTGCTCACTAATGCAGATTTTCACAGATTTGTGAACAATATTTGAGAGAAATAGGCCTTTTGTGTACATAGAGAAAGTCTTAAATGTTTGACTTCAGCTCATGATGAATGGGGGCAAAAAGTGTTGGATTTATAATTTTGTTCAGTGTGTAATTTTTACGGCTGTGTCTACATTAAGATCTAGTATACTTCAAAATGGTTAAGTCTGAAATCATACTAGTATTGCAATATTAGTGTGTATGCATTCTTTTTTCCTGACACAGTGGAGTAAACTCACACACTGAAGGAGAGCGGAAATCCTCATGTCCTTTTACAGCACAGGAGATGATGTCTCCAGGATAAAACTGATCTTTATAAGAAGATGTCTCCACCCTTTCCATTTTCTGTCCATTCTTGAACCAGATGTAGGAAGAACGATCAGGAAGACGACAGCTGCTGTGACAAAGCAGCTCTGCCTCAGTATAATTCTGGTAGACTGTTGATCTGATCACCTGCACCTGGAGATCTAAATCTGTGGAGAAAAAACAGAAATATTTGTTCTTTATGTGGTGCTGAATCACAACATACACAGACATATAAACAATAGAACATTATGACAATCATATAATCAATTAATGACACATAAAATTCTTTCCCATTAGGATCACTATTTAACACATTCACTTGTCATCAGATAGTTTAAATGTGCTGTTACAGTTTGTGTTCATCAGTACCTGTGACAGTCAGAGTTGTACCAGGTAAACTACTCCTCCATTCAAATTTTCCTGTTTTGAATTTGAAGTGATACTCAGCTGAGTCGCTCTCTCTCAGGTCAGTGATTCTCAGAGTGGAGCGTCCTCTCTCTGTTTCAAGGACCTGAACACGACTGCATACTGGGAGTCTTCACTAAGGTCCTCAGGCTGTGAGGGATTCTGCCACTGAAGACTACGTTCAGGTCTGAACCAGAATTTAGATCTGATAGTGTAAAAACTGTTGTAAGTACAAGAAATGTCCACTGATGAGCCTTTGAAGGCACAGATGCTTCTGTCAGTGTAAGTCACTCTGTTGCAGTATTGATAACGGACACCTGAAAGATAAAACAATTTTGAACCATTTTTATACCAGATCTGGTGAGGAGTCACAATGAGGGTCTCTTTATTTAAAATACATGTAGTGATTCGGCTCCACCAGATGGTGTTATGTTAGTGGTGTCAGTGGTGTAAGACTGTGGAGTAAACTCACACACTGAAGGAGAGGGGAAACCCTCCAGTCCTTTCACAGCACAGGAATAACTGTCTTTAGAATAAAAGTGGCCTAAATAAAGAAGATGTTTCTGTCTGAATTTTTTGTCCATTCTTGTACCAGACGTAGGAAGGATGATAAGGTAGACGACAGCTGCTGTGACAAAGCAGCTCTGCCTCTGTATAAATCCTGTAGACTGTAGATCTGATCACCTGCACCCGGAGATCTGGATCTGTAAAGAAGGAACAGGAATGTTATTTTGGACAAAATTGTCACACGCACATGAATATACACACTCACATTCATATTATTGCTTCCTAGATCATGAACATTTGAAAATAATTAAATAATTAACATATTCATGAAAATGTTACCTGTGACAGACAAAGTGACTCCAGGTGAACCAGTAAATCTTCCACCTGGTTGGTTTGTTATGAACATGAACTTGTACTCAGCTGAGTCGCTCTCTCTCAGGTCTGTGATTCTCAGAGTGCAGATGTTGTTAGAACAACTGTACTGCAAACGACCTGCGTACTCTGAGTCTGTTCTCAGATCCACAGGTACATCTCCATTCATCTGAGTAAACCAGAATGATTCCTGAACTGTAGTATCACGGCCATTTATTCTGGATGGGTATGTGTAGGTGCAGCTTATTTCCACTGTTGATCCTTTTAAGGCACAGATCTGAGTAGAGGTGTAAGTCACTCCCCAGCCATTCTGAGCCTGTATCACTGTAACACAGAGCACATCAGAAACTGCAGTCAGACTCAACAACATCAGGAGACAGACTTAAAGTGTGGAGGTGGTTTCAGAAAGGAAAGTTTGATCAGCTTCAAGAAACCCAGAATCTTGTGAGTCACTGTCACAAATCGTTCTTCATGATACACCTTTAGAAGCTTGAGATCATTTTGATTTAAACAGAGCATTTTCACAGCAGACTTTTGGCTTGTTATATCAGGAAAAGCACATATGTAATATGATATTACACCTGAATGAAAGAGGATAAGTGCCACGTGAAAATTAGTTTAATTTTAGAATTCTGAGTTTCAACTGTCAACTGATTTGATTTCAACACAGCTTCGGCAGTTTTACAAAACATTCTGGTATGAATGTGACCAAACATTTTCAGAAACCACTGCAACCAATGCAGCAGAAAACTCCAGCAACAATGGCAAAGGAAAGGACCACAACTGTGAGATAGTTCGAAATTTTGTACCGCCGTTGTTCTGTTATTACATTCTGAGTAATTGACATTTTAACTTAAAAAAACCTTTAACTTAAGAAAAAGGAAAATTCTTGGCTTGTTTAGAAGCACTCAAAATATGAAAGGGGATTGTCATTACTTTATTATAAATAGACATCACATTATTAGCTTACAGTTGTGGTTACTGTGCATTAGGCCAAGATGCATAATTCTGGTCTCTATGATAGGTCAAAAGCCTTTCTATTTATGCCTAGACCTATTTATGTTACAATTACAAAAGTAAATGGAGATACAATAAAGGAAAATGAGATTTTCATACTCGCCTAGTATAAAATCACACTATACACCATAATAATATAATAATAATAACCATGATCCTACAGATTATAATACAGCTGAATATCTTCTTCTTGACTACAACTGTAACTGCAAACGTGAAGAAAAGAAACTATCCATGTTTTGGCCATATTTACTGTTACCTTTTGCTGGTAGTTTCTCCATAAACCCAAGTCTTACAAATAGCATAATAAATATATTAATAAATACAATGGATTTGAATCAATATTCCTATGAATAACAAAGAACTCCATGCTTTACAGGCCTGAGAACAGAAGCTCCCTCAGTGATGTGTGATTCGTCTCATTAAGACCTTCAATTTGACATCCAGCGTATCTGTGTAGCTACTATGTGTCAGCCCCCAGGTGATGGCAAAGACTGTAACTGTTTCTCAATACTGAGTTCGCCAAGTTCGGGGCTGTACACAGGATAAGCGGTTGATGATGGATGTGCCCAATGATTCGGATCCCATCCAAAATTGAATAGGTTCTTCCTTGGCCCATGCTAGACTCTTCTACCAAGTTAAAGGGTATAAATCCAACTAGTAGTTTTTCATACTCCTGCTTCTATTTAGGTGAACTAATTCCAGGGTCCTAACATTGTGCAACGTGATCACTGGGCACAGATTACTCAGGGAATACAATCGATGGAACTGAGGCTCCATTAATGTTGGGGAGACCAGGGATGGTGCTAACATTTTTGACATTTCTCTGTGTACCTCGGAGCTCTTTTAAGCCAATGCATTCACAATTTCAGTTTATTAGAGCGTGCAACAGAAGGTGGCTTAGGCAGGAAAGCATAGGAGCTGGGCAGAGTGGCCACCAGGGTGAGGCCACCACGCAGGAGGATTGGAGAATAGTGTCCAGATCGGAGGGAGCCTCCATGGCCCCAAACTGTCGGGAGAGAGCATCATTAGTATTCCTTGACCCCGGGCAGTAAGGTAAGTGTCATCTGAAAGCAGCCAAAAAATTGCCAAAAAATTGCTAGGAGTTAGTTGAGCCTCCTAGCGGTTAGTATATAAGCCAAGTTGTTATGATCGGTCCAGACTAAGAATGGCTGCGCAGCTCCCTCAAGCCAGTATCTCCACTCCTCCAAAGCTAGCTTAACTGCTAAGAGCTCCCTGTTGCCCACATCATAATTATGTTCAGACTGGGAGAGTCGACGGGAGAAAAAGGCGCAGAGATGAAGCTTCTGAGCTCTCCATGACCTCTGAGAAGGCACAGCTCCCACCCCGGTGTCTGATGCGTCAACCCTAACCATGAATTGAAGGCTTGCTCCGCCTCCGGGTTCCACTCAAAGGAGATGGAGGAGGAATTAAGACTGCTTAGGGGCAAGGCAACTCTACTGTAATTTCGATGACGTATTCCAGAAAGCTGACCGAGTTGACGTGAAACTTTTCTGCCTTCTCGTAAAGCCTGTTCTCCAGCAGCCTTTGGAGAACCTGGCGGACATAGATTATGTGATCAGACATGTTCTTAGAAAAAATCAGAATGTCATCAATATAAACAAATACAAACTGATTGATGAAGACCCTGAGCATGTTATTTACTAAAGGAAAACAGCAGGAGTGTAGATCAGACCAAAAATCTCTAGATACTCAAAATGCCCCAATGGAGTATTGAAAGCCATTTTCTACTCATCCCACTCCTGGATTCTGACCAGATGGTAGGCGTTATGTAGGTCAGCTTGGAAAAAACAGTGGCGCCATGAAGGGGGACAAAGGCAGAATTAATGAGAGGTAGTGGTTACTTGTTCTTAATGGTGATGTTATTTAAATCACGGTAGACAATTAGTGTTGTGTCGTTCATTTGACCTATTGTTGTATTGTCTCAGTGAATAATTTGTTCATTTTAACGCATGCGTGAATAGTCTGGACTCTTACGTTCACTCTTTACATGGCAGCTGCATGGGCTCCGTCAACACAGGAAACAGAATTGATTAGTTCACGACTCTCAACTGAGGGTCTCTGGGTTTGAGTCGTTCATTTGTCACGTGACAGCTGGCTACAGGCTGTTGTAAGGCAGCACAGGAAACAGAACTGATTAGTTCAGGACTCATAACTGTGGGTCTCTGGGTTTGAGTCATTCATTTTTCACATAACATCTTGGCTACTGTGGAGCAGGAATGAACTAATCATTCAGCGCTCAAATGGGTCCTCAGAGTCTGTCTTCACTCGGCAGGCTGACTTACTGCCTGCACCGGGGAATGAGAGGCAAGTCGGTTGTCAGGTAACAGTCACTGGACTGACATACACTCACCTAAAGGATTATTAGGAACACCATACTAATACTGTGTTTGACCCCCTTTCGCCTTCAGAACTGCCTTAATTCAACAAGGTGCTGAAAGCATTCTTTAGAAATGTTGGCCCATATTGATGGATAGCATCTTGCAGTTGATGGAGATTTGTGGGATGCACATCCAGGGCACGAAGCTCCCGTTCCACCACATCTCAAAGATGCTCTATTGGGTTGAGATCTGGTGACTGTGGGGGCCATTTTAGTACAGTGAACTCATTGTCACGTTCAAGAAACCAATTTGAAATGATTGGAGCTTTGTGACATGGTGCATTATCCTGCTGGAAGTAGCCATCAGAGGATGGGTACATGGTGGCCATAAAGGGATGGACATGGTCAGAAACAATGCTCAGGTAGGCCGTGGCATTTAAACCATGCCCAATTGGCACTAAGGGGCCTAAAGTGTGCCAAGAAAACATCCCCCACACCATTACACCACCACCACCAGCCTGCACAGTGGTAACAAGGCATGATGGATCCATGTTCTCATTCTGTTTACGCCAAATTCTGACTCTACCATCTGAATGTCTCAACAGAAATCGAGACTCATCAGACCAGGCAACATTTTTCATCTTCAACTGTCCAATTTTGGTGAGCTCTTGCAAACTGTAGCCTCTTTTTCCTATTTGTAGTGGAGATGAGTGGTACCCGGTGGGGTCTTCTGCTGTTGTAGCCCATCCGCCTCAAGGTTGTGCGTGTTGTGGCTTCACAAATGCTTTGCTGCATACCTCGGTTGTAACGAGTGGTTATTTCAGTCAAAGTTGCTCTTCTATCAGCTTGTATCAGTCGGCCCATTCTCCTCTGACCTTAGCATCAACAAGGCATTTTCGCCCACAGGACTGCCGCATACTGGATCTTTTTCCCTTTTCACACCATTCTTTGTAAACCCTAGAAATGGTTGTGCGTGAAAATCCCAGTAAATGAGCAGATTGTGAAATACTCAGACCGGCCCGTCTGGCACCAACAACCATGCCACGCTCAAAATTGCTTAAATCACCTTTCTTTCCCATTCTGACATTCAGTTTGCAGTTCAGGAGATTGTCTTGACCAGGACCACACCCCTAAATGCATTGAAGCAACTGCTATGTGATTGGTTGATTAGATAATTGCATTAATGAGAAATTGAACAGGTGTTCCTAATAATCCTTTAGGTGAGTGTATATCTAATATCTATTTTGATAATTTTGTGACATTTAATAAAGCATAACGTTATTACAGTGCAGTTATGTTGTGCTAAGTTATAGTTTTAACACAGCCGCACCGGAACTTTATTCCTGCTAGTGTTTACAGCCAACAGCTGATGAGAGTTGTTCTGGTTCCGCTCCACTTCAGCGCCCTGACAGGGTTCTCCCGGGAGCCGAATTACCACCGAGGTCATCTCCTCTCCAAAAAATGGACCAGCTCATTAAAACATTAAAACACAGCCACATAGCAACGTTAGCCCTGTGGTGTGTTTACAGCTAACAGCTGATCCGGGTCACCTGAGAACGCAATTTAACTTTTACTTTTTATTTATCGACAGAGCCGTGCCGTTGTTTCACTGCTCCTCGCTGCTGAACAACCTAAAGTGTTTTTTGTTATTTTTTTAATAAGAGTGTGTTTTATTCATCTAGTGTGTCAAGCCTTGCCTACAAAAAAGAAGCTAGCTCCCACTGCAGAGGAAGAAGGGTGGATTATGGCAGCTGCTACTGAGTACTACAGATACCGCTCCATGGACTCCCTTTCGGGGCACGACAGATTTTAAGCTGTTATGGAGGCACCAGAGAGGAGATCAATGGGGCAGTCATAGGGGCGATGTGAGGTAATGAAAAGGGTCAAATCTTTGCTGAACACTGTCGTGTAAGTCGTGGTATTCAACTGGTACAAAGGATAAATCTCTACTGGCAACAGACCGAAGGCAGGTGGAATGGCAATATGAGCTCCAACTCACTATTTTTCCGGCATTCCAATCAACATGGGGGTTCTGCCTGCTCAGCCAGTTGTGGCAAAGAACCAGCGGACAAAGGGTTGAAAAGATCAAATGAAGAATGAATGATGAATTTATACAGAAAGTTGCATTCTGGGGGATTGGGGTGGTGTACTGACTGAGCTGATCTGCTGGGGCAGGTTGAAATGGCCATCTGTGAGGTTATTTGGGTTACCATGTAAACCATCGCCTGGTTGGAATCCAAAAGCGTCTGGAGCATTTGTTCATGTGGACCAAGCAGTTGCCCCTGCCTGAGCCCATGCTTTTGGGGGGCTGGGGCTTGTCTTGCTCCGTCACAGTGCTGACAGACACATGGCACTACTGGAGTTCAGGCCTCATGGGCCCTGAGAAGCCTAAAAGTCTTACACTAACATTTGAACATAATAATCAAACATTTAAACATTACTGTGTGTGTCTCAGACATGAAATTCAAAGAAAACATGTAAATACAACTAAATATTTCTTAGAGTAGGTTGTAACATTTTCATTGTTGTTACATTTAACCTCTCTCTTGTAGCCATGAACTAGCTTACAGCTCACCACTAAAAAATTTGCACTAACAACTTGCATGAAAAATATCTACATAGACACACAATAAACATGATTTAAGTTTGATTAATTTAACTAAATAAATCAAATGTAAAAACAAATACTTTCTTACCTTGTTACTACTTTTTTACATGTGATATAAGGATTAAATTGGATCAAAAATCAGAATGTCATCAATATAAACAAATACAAACTGATTGATGAAGACCCTGAGCATGTTATTTACTAAAGGAAAACAGCAGGAGTGTAGATCAGACCAAAAATCTCTAGATACTCAAAATGCCCCAATGGAGTATTGAAAGCCATTTTCTACTCATCCCACTCCTGGATTCTGACCAGATGGTAGGCGTTATGTAGGTCAGCTTGGAAAAAACAGTGGCGCCATGAAGGGGGACAAAGGCAGAATTAATGAGAGGTAGTGGTTACTTGTTCTTAATGGTGATGTTATTTAAATCACGGTAGACAATTAGTGTTGTGTCGTTCATTTGACCTATTGTTGTATTGTCTCAGTGAATAATTTGTTCATTTTAACGCATGCGTGAATAGTCTTGGACTCTTACGTTCACTCTTTACATGGCAGCTGCATGGGCTCCGTCAACACAGGAAACAGAATTGATTAGTTCACGACTCTCAACTGAGGGTCTCTGGGTTTGAGTCGTTCATTTGTCACGTGACAGCTGGCTACAGGCTGTTGTAAGCAGGCAGCACAGGAAACAGAACTGATTAGTTCAGGACTCATAACTGTGGGTCTCTGGGTTTGAGTCATTCATTTTTCACATAACATCTTGGCTACTGTGGAGCAGGAATGAACTAATCATTCAGCGCTCAAATGGGTCCTCAGAGTCTGTCTTCACTCGGCAGGCTGACTTACTGCCTGCACCGGGGAATGAGAGGCAAGTCGGTTGTCAGGTAACAGTCACTGGACTGACATACACTCACCTAAAGGATTTTAGGAACACCATACTAATACTGTGTTTGACCCCCTTTCGCCTTCAGAACTGCCTTAATTCAACAAGGTGCTGAAAGCATTCTTTAGAAATGTTGGCCCATATTGATGGATAGCATCTTGCAGTTGATGGATTTGTGGGATGCACATCCAGGGCACGAAGCTCCCGTTCCACCACATCTCAAAGATGCTCTATTGGGTTGAGATCTGGTGACTGTGGGGGCCATTTTAGTACAGTGAACTCATTGTCACGTTCAAGAAACCAATTTGAAATGATTGGAGCTTTGTGACATGGTGCATTATCCTGCTGGAAGTAGCCATCAGAGGATGGGTACATGGTGGCCATAAAGGGATGGACATGGTCAGAAACAATGCTCAGGTAGGCCGTGGCATTTAAACCATGCCCAATTGGCACTAAGGGGCCTAAAGTGTGCCAAGAAACATCCCCCACCATTACACCACCACCACCAGCCTGCACAGTGGTAACAAGGCATGATGGATCCATGTCTCATTCTGTTTACGCCAAATTCTGACTCTACCATCTGAATGTCTCAACAGAAATCGAGACTCATCAGACCAGGCAACATTTTTCCAGTCTTCAACTGTCCAATTTGGTGGCTCTTGCAAACTGTAGCCTCTTTTTCCTATTTGTAGTGGAGATGAGTGGTACCCGGTGGGGTCTTCTGCTGTTGTAGCCCATCCGCCTCAAGGTTGTGCGTGTTGTGGCTTCACAATGCTTTGCTGCATACCTCGGTTGTAACGAGTGGTTATTTCAGTCAAAGTTGCTCTTCTATCAGCTTGTATCAGTCGGCCCATTCTCCTCTGACCTTTAGCATCAACAAGGCATTTTCGCCCACAGGACTGCCGCATACTGGATCTTTTTCCCTTTTCACACCATTCTTTGTAAACCCTAGAAATGGTTGTGCGTGAAAATCCCAGTAAATGAGCAGATTGTGAAATACTCAGACCGGCCCGTCTGGCACCAACAACCATGCCACGCTCAAAATTGCTTAAATCACCTTTCTTTCCCATTCTGACATTCAGTTTGCAGTTCAGGAGATTGTCTTGACCAGGACCACACCCCTAAATGCATTGAAGCAACTGCTATGTGATTGGTTGATTAGATAATTGCATTAATGAGAAATTGAACAGGTGTTCCTAATAATCCTTTAGGTGAGTGTATATCTAATATCTATTTTGATAATTTTGTGACATTTAATAAAGCATAACGTTATTACAGTGCAGTTATGTTGTGCTAAGTTATAGTTTTAACACAGCCGCACCGGAACTTTATTCCTGCTAGTGTTTACAGCCAACAGCTGATGAGAGTTGTTCTGGTTCCGCTCCACTTCAGCGCCCTGACAGGGTTCTCCCGGGAGCCGAATTACCACCGAGGTCATCTCCTCTCCAAAACAAATGGACCAGCTCATCAAAACATTAAAACACAGCCACATAGCAACGTTAGCCCTGTGGTGTGTTTACAGCTAACAGCTGATCCGGGTCACCTGAGAACGCAATTTAACTTTTACTTTTTATTTATCGACAGAGCCGTGCCGTTGTTTCACTGCTCCTCGCTGCTGAACAACCTAAAGTGTTTTTTGTTATTTTTTTAATAAGAGTGTGTTTTATTCATCTAGTGTGTCAAACCTTGCCTACAAAAAGAAGCTAGCTCCCACTGCAGAGGAAGAAGGTGGATTATGGCAGCTGCTACTGAGTACTACAGATACCGCTCCATGGACTCCCTTTCGGGGCACGACAGATTTTAAGCTGTTATGGAGCACCAGAAGGATCAATGGGGCAGTCATAGGGGCGATGTGAGGTAATGAAAAGGGTCAAATCTTTGCTGAACACTGTCGTGTAAGTCGTGGTATTCAACTGGTACAAAGGATAATCTCTACTAGCAACAGACCGAAGGCAGGTGGAATGGCAATATGAGCTCCAACTCACTATTTTTCCGGCATTCCAATCAACATGGGGTTCTGCCTGCTCAGCCAGTTGTGGCAAAGAACCAGCGGACAAAGGGTTGAAAAGATCAAATGAAGAATGATGAATTTATACAGAAAGTTGCATTCTGGGGATTGGGGTGGTGTACTGACTGAGCTGATCTGCTGGGGCAGGTTGAAATGGCCATCTGTGAGGTTATTTGGGTTACCATGTAAACCATCGCCTGGTTGGAATCCAAAAGCGTCTGGAGCATTTGTTCATGTGGACCAAGCAGTTGCCCCTGCCTGAGCCCATGCTTTTGGGGGGCTGGGGCTTGTCTTGCTCCGTCACAGTGCTGACAGACACATGGCACTACTGGAGTTCAGGCCTCATGGGCCCTGAGAAGCCTAAAAGTCTTACACTAACATTTGAACATAAATCAAACATTTAAACATTACTGTGTGTGCTCAGACATGAAATTCAAAGAAAACATGTAAATACAACTAAATATTTTCTTAGAGTAGGTTGTAACATTTTCATTGTTGTTACATTTAACCTCTCTCTTGTAGCCATGAACTAGCTTACAGCTCACCACTAAAAATTTGCACTAACAACTTGCATGAAAATATCTACATACACACAATAAACATGATTTAAGTTTGATTAATTTAACTAAAATAAATCAAATGTAAAAACAAATACTTTCTTACCTTGTTACTACTTTTTTACATGTGATATAAGGATTAAATTGGGCATCTGCAGAGAATCAGGTGATTCGTAACTGTTCCTGATTGGAGAATTATACGCATTACAGCTGACTCAAGTTACAACCATCCCTGGTCCTCATTTATTTCACCTGTGCTTTAAGGTGGCTTTAAGGTGGCCCTCAAAACACAGATGACAAAGTAGATATTAGTAATTCTACGACAGCAAAATGTATTTACTGCATATAGCACTTTAACACCAGTGATTACAAATTAATGATTTATGCATTTTGTGGGTGGTGATGGCGTAGTGGATAAGACACATGCCTTAGGTGTGAGAGACCTGATTTCAAATCCACTGTGAGACACCATTGTGTCCCTTTTTTTTTTTGGATAAAAGCGTCAGCTAAATGAATAAATGTAAATGTTGTAATCAGGTGAGCATATACTAAGTACACATAACTCACAGATGTTATAACAAGGAAACTGGTAATGTGGGAGACTAAGTGATCAATGAACCAACTTAGAGCGCTGTGGTTCCAGACCTTTTTTGTCAAACACCCCAGGGCCAAGTGAGATGAACCCATTGTCAACAACCATTTATACAGTACCTTTAGCCAAAATCTAAACTGTTTATCCATGCTGTTTGCCTGTTACTCTTTGCGCACTTCATTTCTATCCATTATTATAAAAGTGGAAGTTATAGCTGTGTTCACAAATGAGGTAAACTGTATCAGATCATTTCTTTAAGCATCTGACGGGAGATGGCTTTTAAAAGTCGACACAATCACACAACTCATACTGTTCATATTCACATTTCGTGAACTTCAGTTTATGAAGTTTACATTGTTAAGGTTTAACTGCAAAGAGATGCTGCTGGTGTAAAGAACAGACACAGCTCTGTGTTGGTTGTGTTGTAAAGACTTCAATTTAAAGAAAGAGAAGTGAATGTCTGGTAATGCCTCAAATATAAATGTAGATGGACAGTACCTTGTACAGAGAGAAGGAAGACAACAAATCCACTCGCTGCTGCTGTTAAACTCATAGTTTCTATTCACATCTGTAAAATCACATCAGCAGGTAGATCACATACATGAGAAGTCCTGTATGTCAGTTGGTCACAATAAACATTTCAAATGAAAAAGGGAGGATGTGGTCTTTGTCTCTCTGTGGTTGGGGTAGTTGGTATGGTAAAAGCTGTCCTGGCTTCCTTCCTCTTTACATTATCAACATGCATCAACAGATGAATGTCTGTAAAACTCCAAGTTGCAATGAAAACAAAAATTGTAATGTTTAATATTCTTAGTGTTGTTTTGCTTGATGCAGCTCAATGAGAAATGCATGTTGCTAATACAGACAGGGAAAGTGAGGTCACTCACACGCACACATACACAAACACTGTATGTGCAGTCATGGTACACACATCAACGTGGGCTGCCCTGGCTGCTTGGGTTCTCACCTGCCTGCTGCTGGGGTCGGTGTGGCACTGGTGTGGCATCCCACTCTCACAAAAAAAATCAGACATCGCCTAGGGTTTGGTAAGGGCTGCAGAGACTCAATCAGACATGCATCACTTAAGGACCGTGTATTCAAAGAGCCTTAGTGAACCCCTCTCGCCGTAAAGGTGTCAATAGAGACACTTAGCAGGACAGCAAAGGAATTGTCCAACCCCTCTCCCTCCATAGGTACCTCAGGACATCAAAGTACCACCCTTTCTGATCCCTTTTCCCACAGAATGGCTGAGCCATAAAACGCCACTCCCTTCTCTTCTTTTAGCTGATGTGCAAATGTGATAAGCCAGGGTTGCCATAGGGAGACACGAACGACTCCTGCCTTCTTGAGCTAAAACAATGTTTCATTATAAACTGTTGTTCTGTTTAAACAATAATCCTTGCTAAGTTAGTGGTGGCGTTTGCCTCCATTTGAATAGTTATGTTACCATGTTGGTGTTATTTGTTGTTGAAAAGAATCTAAATAAGTTAATTTCGCAGTGTTTTAATTTGCAGCAAGGATCCCTGACCGTTATTCATTTTAATGAATCAAAGCTATCGTCATGTAACCCACGCTCCCCCAAATGGACAAAATAAGTATTACAGGCCATCGTCTGAAATGCCGTTGAATGTATAAATGTCACTCTGTATTTATCCTGTCCAATAATCTGATGCCATTTGTGTATCTTGCTTATTTCTCTAAGAACGTGTAACAGTTACTTCCCAACACTGGTCACTCGAATAACAATATGGAACTGGTCACTGGAACATAATATACATAATAGGCCTAAACTAGCTTTAAACTATACAGTATGTGAAAATTTATTGAATTTGCTGAGATTATGTAAGTAATTTAGTAACATTATACTAACAGCTGACTTGAATAACATCAGGTCCAGTGCAGCTGACCTGCCGCCATGTTGTGAATTCATGCCAAGGGCGGTGCATTCAGTAACTCAGTACCGCAGCGTTACTTGGATTGGTACCTGTAATATTACTGTTTTAGAAATACTAACGTTACATACCGTTACACTACTAGTTACTGGGAATGAGATGAGACTCCAAGGGAACTATATGTCCGCCTTAAAAACTTGTTTCACAAGTGGGTGAAACCAGAGAAATCCACTGTGAAGGACATTTCTGAAGTGATGATCCTGGAGCAGTTTCTGAGGATGGTGAATCCGGAGTTGGAGGTGTGGATACAGGAACGGGCTCCTAAGTCTGCAGAGGGGCTGCAAGCCTAGCAGAAGTCCAGAGCTCAGAGGAGAAGGGATAAGCTAGGCCAGAAGTTGTACAGCACAGAAGCCCACTCAGTTTCTGGAGTTTGATGTGCCCTCTGATTTATCAGCACAGCAGCAGACTGACCCGACCTTAAAGCCCTGGTTTGATAAAGTCTCAGCGGTTGAAGGGAAGAAGCAGGGACGAACAGATGTTCTTGCAGAAGCAACCTATGCCGTGAGAGATGGTATTCTTTATCAGTGCAAAGGCAAGACTGAGGCCATTGCTTTGCCACAGGCTCTTAGGCAGAAAGTCATTGAACTTGGTCATTCAATCCCCTGGGCAGGCCATTTAGCATTTCAAAAGTCCTAAATAGAATTGCTAGGCGATTTGTGTGGTCAGGCATGTACACTCAAGTACAGCAGTTTTGTGCATCATGTCAGACATGTCAGTTGACCTCAAACAAAGGAGTGGCCCGTGCCCAGCTTCAGCCATTGCCTATAATAGACACACCATTTGAAAGAATAGGCATGGATATAGTGGGCCCTCTTGAGAGAAGTTCCTCTGGTGAATGGTGCAGTCCAATCATACTTAGTTGGGGCTCCTTTTGCCTGAATTACTGCAGCATGCGGCGTGGCATGGAGTCGATCAGTCGGTCTGTGGCACTGCTCAGGTGTTGAGAGCCCAGGTTGCTCTGATAGTGGCCTTCAGCTCTTCTGCATTGTTGGGTCTGGCGTATCACATCTTCCTCTTCACAATACCCCATAGATTTTCTATAGGGTGAAGGTCAGGCAAGTTTGCTGGCCAATTAAGAACAGGGATACCATGGTCCTTAAACCAGTACTGGTAGCTTTGGCACTGTGTGCAGGTGCCAATCCTGTTGGAAAATGAATCTGCATCTCCATTAAGTTGGTCAGCAGCAGGAAGCATGAAGTGCTCTAAAACTTCCTGGTAGACGGCTGCGTTGACCTTGGACCTCAGAAAACACAGTGGACAAACACCAGCAGATGTCATGGCCCCCAAACCATCACTGACTGTGGAAACTCTGGAAACACTGTACTTCAAGCAACGTGGATTCTGTGCCTCTCCTCTCTTCCTCCAGACTCTGGGACCTTGATTTTCATAGGAAATGCAAAATTTACTTTCATCAGAGAACATAACTTTGGACCACTCAGCAGCAGTCCAGTCCTTTTTGTCTTTAGTCCAGCGAGACGTTCTGATGCTGTGTCTTGTTCAAGAGTGGCTTGACACAAGGAATGCGACAGCTGAAACCCATGTCTTGCATACGTCTGTGCGTGGTGGTTCTTGAAGCACTGACTCCAGCTGCAGTCCACTCTTTGTGAATCTCCCCCACATTTTTGAATGGGATTTGTTTCACAATCCTCTCCAGGGTGCGGTTATCCCTGTGGCACCAGGTGTCTTCAATATTGAACCTTTTCACAATATTCAAATTTTCTGAGATCCTGATTTTGGGGTTTTCATTAGTTGTCAGTTATAATCATCAAAATTAAAAGGAATGAACACTTGAAATATATCAGTCTGTGTGGAATGAATGTATACATTAGACAAGTTTCACTTTTTGAATGGAATTACTGAAATAAATCAACTTTTTGATATTCTAATTATATGACCGGTGAATCCAGCTGATGCGGTCGCTGTCCCCTCCTGCATCTGTACAGCTGCGGGCCCCCCATCCGGTTCCCCGGCTATTGCACATGGGTCAGTCCTTTGCCTACCATGTCGCGCTATCGGTGCTTGTGTGCATGCTCACTCCAATGCCACAGACTGCGGGGGACTGGATGGCTCATATTATGGCTCTGGGCAGGTGGGTTGCTTGGTGGTCCCATATGGGCCAGTGATTTACCCGTTAGGTCTACATCTAGTTTTGAGGGGATGTGCATTCCCTCCTGTTGATGTCCTATTTAGTAA
>NW_024040040.1:63585927-63635479 GCF_014851395.1 Micropterus salmoides | reverse complement strand
ATATATATATATATATATTATATAGGAGGTTATGGCATATGTGACGGCGTAGGGAAGGGGGCTAAGCTGAGGCTATGCCATTGATTCAGCACCTGAACCCTCACAGACTTTACTGACATCACTTGGAAAGTGATTGAGTGCAAGAGGCTGCAAGGGCTCAAAATGCTGTAAACAGGAACGGGACAGCACTTTGTTACCTTGACGATGCTGAAACACGTTACACCCTTTTATTTTATGTTTTTACCTGATTTTAAGTCCTGCAGGCTCTTGCCCTACAGAGTGAAGGAGAGGTAAATGTCAATCTACATTTTTCAATAATCAATACACTATTGTTGGTCAAAACAGCATCATTAAGCAAAAACTAAAATAAATAGCTGAATAAACTAAGTATGTAATAAGGTGGTTGCATTTCTCCGATTTCATGTGTCTATGTACAATCTTAAGTTAAGAAAAATTCTAACAATGTTAACATCAGTGTTGGTGTCGATGCTGTTTGTTTGTTTGTTTACCGTTTTTCTTCTTCTTCTCTTATAAACAGATTTCTCTCTCCGGGCTTCCGCCTGGAGCGAGTTCAATCTCAAAAAGTTTTGCACCGGTTTGCAACATTTTCGGATTGAACAACATGTTTCCTTGCAACGTTGCGCAACATCGCACAACAGGCTTCGAATATGTTTTCTTTTGTTTGTGTAACACCTGTGACACGCCCATCAATCAGCTGCAAAAATTTGTGAACACAATGGCGTTCAAAAGGCAGGGAAATGCATTGCGCTTGTATAAACAACAGGGTGTTCAGGGTGTTCGTGTTTCACGGCATACCGCTATGAACTGTGGCAGTTCCCTCAGGGAAAGTCTGCAGAAATGCGGACTTATGAAAATGGTCTAAAAAGGGCTCAAAATGTCCGCGAGAGAGCCCTCGTACACTTGACGATTTGACAGTGGGACAGCCCTAAGCCCTCGCGGACTTCCCGAGAATGCGCCTCAAAGTCTGTGAGTCTGTGAGGGTGGACATTGGGATTGGGCCAGTCAATGTGACGACCCTCCACATGAACGTGCAAACAGATGGAAGTAGGTAGGGAGGGAGTAGCACGCAGTTTGCATCTCAAAACAGCGCGAGGGCTGGCTTGACGTCGTTTTCGAAGGAGGCTGGCTTAAGGCTGGCTCACAAGAGCTCCACGTTCCTCATTTTAATGCAAGGAAGCAGCAGGCTGCTCTTCTGATATTTCCCCTAACATGTAGCATAAAAATACAACTTTATTCTCGTAATATTACGACTTTATCCTCATAATCTCATAATTTTTTACTCCTCAACGTGGCCCTAATAATCCATCGTGTGACAGAGCTGGGCTTCTGTTTGGTTTCAGTGTTTAAATATAGACTGTACATGTGTGTGAAATACTTAATTCTTCTCCGTTAAACATGTATCTTTTGAACAGACTTTATTGGTTTTCCCGGCCAGGAAATGTGTTATGAAGGGCAACCAGTATTTCTTAAAAGCACTTTATTATATTAGAATTTTAAAAAACATTTAGCATATTGAGTTAAATACTAAGCGTATGTAACATACCTCCACAGGTAAAATAAAGCTTACATTCTACAATCTTCAGTTATGCTGTTGACGTCCACCTGCTGCTGCTAATAAAATTTAAAAATTAAAATGTTGGAGTTAAAATAAATCTATCCACTTTGTTCACAGCCCCGCTTCTCCACTACTTCAATGTTGTACTCCTTGTTTCCATCCAGGTGAGTCCCTCTGCTGTGACTGTTTTCCACTCAAGTCACATACAGTTTTATTTCAAGGCTGAGATGTTGGTATAAACAGGATCAGACTCCAACTGATGGGGAGAGAAAACAATATGAGAGTCAAAGGCCTCATAAATGGAAATTTAACAATAGATTTTATATTAAAAGCACAGGTTGAAATTATATATACTTAGAATAATTCTGTAAATAGTAAAACAATGCAAATGCAAACGGGCAATTAAAGTGTGTTTTAAGTTTAGAAACATTTTGAGTCCCCCCCTCTTGGTTTGGTCCACTGCCTGCTTTCCCTCACAGGAGTCTGGTTGGAGAAAACCAGTTCAAATCCTTCAGTTGTGGAGCTCCAGTAATGTTAAGATGGCTGCAGGGCTGTGTTATGCACTTTAAACATTGGATGAACTGATTATTTTGTCTTTATAGCCTGCAGCTGAGTGATTAATAAATTAATCATTGCAAAAAGTTATGATAACCGATCTATGAGCCCATCTGTTATTATAACATTACCTAGCTTGTTCGGTAGCTTGTTTAACAGCTTATTGAACTGGAAGTCATCTTCTACAGCTAGAGATGCGCAGATTGATCAGCTGAGGACTGAAATATTACTCGGCTCCGACCGGTGACCGGGCGTATCGCATCTTCCTCTTCACAATACCCCATAGATTTTCTATAGGGTGAAGGTCAGGCCAGTTTCTGGCCAATTAAGAACAGGGATACCATGGTCCTTAAACCAGGTACTGGTAGCTTTGGCACTGTGTGCAGGTGCCAAGTCCTGTTGGAAAATGAAATCTGCATCTCCATAAAGTTGGTCAGCAGCAGGAAGCATGAAGTGCTCTAAAACTTCCTGGTAGACGGCTGCGTTGACCTTGGACCTCAGAAAACACAGGGACCAACACCAGCAGATGACATGGCACCCCAAACCATCACTGACTGTGGAAACTTTACACTGGATTTCAAGCAACGTGGATTGGTGCCTCTCCTCTCTTCCTCCAGACTCTGGGACCTTGATTTCCATAGGAAATGCAAAATTTACTTTCATCAGAGAACATAACTTTGGACCGCTCAGCAGCAGTCCAGTCCTTTTTGTCTTTAGCCCAGGCGAGACGCTTCTGATGCTGTGTCTTGTTCAAGAGTGGCTTGACACAAGGAATGCGACAGCTGAAACCCATGTCTTGCATACGTCTGTGCGTGGTGGTTCTTGAAGCACTGACTCCAGCTGCAGTCCACTCTTTGTGAATCTCCCCACATTTTGAATGGGTTTTGTTTCACAATCCTCTCCAGGGTGCGGTTATCCCTGTTGCTTGTACACTTTTTTCTACCACATCTTTTCCTTCCCTTCGCCTCTCTATTAATGTGCTTAGACACAGAGCTCTGTGAACAGCCAGTCTCTTTAGCAATGATTTTGTGTCTTGCCCTCCTTGTGCAAGGTGTCAATGGTCGTCTTTTGGACAGCTGTCAAGTCAGCAGTCTTCCCCATGATTGTGTAGCCTACAGAACTAGACTGAGAGACCATTTAAAGGCCTTTGCAGGTGTTTTGAGTTAATTAGCTGATTAGAGTGTGGCACCAGGTGTCTTCAATATTGAACCTTTTCACAATATTCTAATTTTCTGAGATACTGATTTTGGGGTTTTCATTAGTTGTCAGTTATATTCTAATTATATGACCAGCACCTGTATGTATGTAAGTAAGAGACGTCCTGTCCCAGAAGAAACTTATATGTAGCCTAGAGGACGCAGGTTATTTAGGATAATATGACTGCGTGGTGAACCTATGAACTTAAGTCATATTTAAACAACTATTGCTTTGTGTTGTTGGCCAGAAAGATAATAGCAAGACTTCTCTCTGTGTACACGTATCCTATAAAAATACAATTTGGCTGTATTATTTGTGTCCCCCTCAAAAATTCTTGAGAAATTATATGTTTATTGCCTCCTCCCACTGTACGCCCATGATTAAAAGGAATGTTTAAAGGTGCTTGCACACTGCTCAGACTGCGCCCACTAACACCAACATTCCAAAGTTGGCAGTAATTAGTTTCAGTCTATAGAATGTTCAGAAAACCACATCAGTTCACACGGACCAGACAGCAACTGACAAGACAAATTTGTTTCTTACTTTATCTTATTTAGCCCAGGTTGTTTGTTTTTTTGATTTGACATGGACGACGAGGAGGGCTTGTTAAATATGCTAAAAGTAGCCATGGTCTACCTGGCCCTTAAAGCTGTTAGGCGTGTACAGGAGAGAGAGCAATCAAGACGAGCCAGGAGGAGACTGTGGAGTAAACCTTGGATAATGCAATGCGAAGCATAAGGGGCGTATCCTAATTTATGTAAAGAACTAAGCTCTGAGGACACTGCAGCTTTTGCGAACTTTGCCCGTTTTGCGCCTCCAGCTTTCAAGCATTTACTGACCATGGTTACTCCACTCAAAACACAAATTTCAGAGACTGCATTTCTCCTGGTGAATGTGACTTTAAGATTCCTGGCAACAGGTGAGGTTCTAAAATGTAAAGGCTAGCCTACGTCTATATACTTTATTCATACAATACACTTAGATGAAGTAAAAAGTATTACCTAACATGTTGGGGGTTTCTTTTAAAGGTGAAACCTTCCAGAGCCTTTCTTACCAATTTCGGATTGGTTGCTCAACAATTCCTACATTTGTTCCTTAAACCTGTGTGGCCAGTTCTTTGTGAAATATATCTCAAGGCAACGTTATGCATTAATAATTTATCATAAGCCTATATCATAAAGGCTACTGCTTATAGGCAGGGGGTCTTATTTATAAATGGTGCGTGCACACAAAGTCACAAAACAGTGGTGGATAATGTACTGTGATTATCACGTGTGTGTTTCTTATGTCCTTCTACCACCGTCACTACTCAGGAAGATCGCTTATTAAGGGGGGTTGAGCTCCGGTGCAGAAGCAATGTGTGTGTGCGTATTTTACCAACCAAAGAATTTACTTTTCCTTGCTTCAACCTCACCAAAAAGAACGTCAGTGTCACACTGGGATAAATTTCTTTTTTTAGCTTTTCTGTCAGAATTTGCCATCCTCATTAATGCATTCAGTACGTAATAATAATGAGGGAAATTTTACTAACCATTTACAGGAAACTATGGCTGTGTAAGGGTCGGACAAGGAGCTCGCAACAAGTTTTTTTCAGCAGGCACGTGCACATAGACAAAAAAGGGCTTCAGCACTTGCCCTTTTCATCCCCCAAGAGAAAGTGCCCTTTTTTCTGTGGTGCTTTTTTAAAATAAATGAATTTACAGTATTATTGTTAATAAACTCTGTGTTATTCACTGTGCTCCTAAATGTCTTTGTGTTCTAGATTTTTTTCTTTTAGGCACATGTCAGTAAAATAACAAATATCAATGATGCAAAAAACAAACAAACACACAAAGCAGTTAAAATATACTTGTCTGTGTCTGTTTAATAAACAGAAAAATCTATAAATATAATAAATAAACAAAACAATTAATGTCTATGAAGATTCTCAGTCATCCAGGTCATAGTTAGCCGACGAAGGTTAAAGTCAAGGGCAACTGGACTTGGTTGAAGATACTGGAAGACGTTTCGTCCCTCTTTCCAAACTGAAGAAGTCCTTTGGATGAGGGACGAAACATCTTCCAATATCTTCAACCAAGTCCAGTTGCCCTTGACTTTAACCTTTGTTGGAAAACAATTAATCACATAATAATATAAATAACCTACATTGATATAGTCAGCAGGTACTATTGCAACAGGAATGCATCAATTTAATCAAAATGAGTTGTTATACTGATGGTTATGAGGGTTAGGGACATTATACTGTAGATAAGCTGACCAATCTGAGCTTGTACATATCAAAAATAATGTGGGTCTGACTTTTGAATGGCTCTAAAGTCATGCTCCAAGTACAATATGCCATCATGCCATCAGAACGTTTCACTACTGCACTCTCAGTGAGTGTGCGCAGAGTAGCATTAACTGTCTCCAGAACTTGCTTATCTCTTTCTTGAGCTTGGGTGTCTGGGGACTTCCTCTTGCGCCTAATGAGGGGGGTGTGATACCACTTGGGGTTGGTTCGTCTTCTCCCGTGTCAGTCACATTTTCTTCACTGTGGTCTATGTTGGTATCATCTTTAGAGCTGTTGTCCTCCTCATTCTCAGGTCCATTTTCTTCCATGTTAGATAGAGTGTCCTGTTAAAAACATAAAAGTATTACTAATGTTAATTTATTTTTTCATTTAGTGCCCAAACACAACATCTGAATGGCTGGAGATTGCTGATGGATTCCAGAAGAAATGGCAGTTCCCCCACTGTCTGGGTGCTTTGGATGGGAAACATGTAGCAATTAGACCTCCACCAACTAGTGGCTCTGTTTATTACAATTACAAACAATTTAATTCCATAGTACTCATGGCCCTGGTTGACAGCAACTATAAATTTATATATTAGACAGTGGATGCAAGTGTCAGACGGAGGTGTGTTCAGGGAATGCTATGAATATTTATAAAATAAATATTCTCATGTTTTGAGGGATGTTTGACTTTGACTGCCTTTTCTTCATGTGGATCTCAAGAAACATCATTTTCTGCACAATCCAGGACTGACGTGGTGTGAAAAAGCCATCACTGCCTGATGGTGCCTAGTACCTGGTTATTAATAAAAAAAAATAATAATAATAATAAATAATATAATAATAATAACAATAATAAAAGGCATCTTTTAACTTGCCATTAGTACACCACATACATCAAAAGAGCATGTTCAGTTGTCAAATTTAGCTATTTTCCCTCTGTTCTCTACTCAGTAGCTTTTTTGCAAACATTATGTTGAACTGACATTACCAATGATTAATAACAATAAACCTCATCTGAAATCGTATTCGGGTTACAGTGAACTGTTTTACTAGTTAGCTAGCTGTACTCACCAGAAGCCTCCAGTTTCTCCTCTATGTATTTCACCGCATTAATCTTGCTATCGTGGTTGGAAAATGCCTGGCTCCTTGTGTTGTAGAGTTTGGGTTTCTCTTCCCACAGCTCAATCAGGTGTTCTTCACGTTCCTGGGTCCAGAAACCAGCCATTCTTGTTTGCCAAAATCATGCGCCCTGACGTTCCGCCACGCTAATTGTCAAGGGAACACTCTCAGAATGTTGCGGTTTGTTAGAAAACGGTGCACATTGGTCTGACTTTCTACAATTCGACTCAACCGACTAGACATGTCAAACTCTAAAGACTCCATCCAACTGACACCGACTGACGGCGCACACTGATCCAACAGTCTGTGTCGGTTGGAGTCTGGCGCCGTTTGTTGGGGCAGTGTGCAAGCACCTTTAGCCAAACAATTATAAACCTTTGGTGGAGGAAGTTCTGTCACTGTGGCCCAACAGTTTTCTCACCTCTAACGTCTCTATGGTTTCATTTGGTTCAGAGGTCGAGCTCAGAGTATTCTTCTTCCTGAATTTATTTTTAAAAACAAACAAATAAACAAACATTTTAATCAATAACTCCAAAATTATTAAGGTAAATATTCAAAGTTAAAGATCAGTGATGGAACGGGGGTTACGTACTGTAACCCGGATTATAGGCAGGAGTATAGGCGCAGCCCTCTAAGGCTATCGCTATTGGGTTTACCCCTTCCGCACACCTGCGCAGCCCTGAGGATTTAGTCTATGCCCACCCACAGCGTGGGCCTCTCCTACGTCCGCACCTTGTATATATACACACAACGGTGAGGCCCAGGCCGAGGGCCGACACATGCGTAAGTCGGGAAACTGGGTGGGGGGCCGTCTGTACAGACGCATGCGGGGTCACGACAGCGACAACATCAGCTGCGCACAAGGCAGGGCCATGTAAGCAGCGGCCGCCCCCCCACACCGTCCAGTGGGAGAGGGCGCACCGCACACTCACAAGAAGGATCACTCAGCCAAAACACTCAGTACTGAGTGAGTCTGAGAGAGACGGGAGACATCCCGTAAGTAGAAATGGACGAAAGAGCAAGGGGACAACCAGGAGGCCGCCGTGCAGATGTCGTCCACTGTCATCCCACCGTGCAACGCCACTGAGGAGGAGACACCTCTCGTGGAGTGCGCTCTGATGCCATCCGGGGGGAGACTCCCCGCCAGACACATAAGCCTGGAAAATGGCATCGCACAGCCAGTGAGACAGGCACTGCGCCGACAGGGGAGGTCCCTTGGACCGCTTCCTGTAGAGCACAAATAGATGCTGAGAACGGCGCCAGGCGGCCATGTGCGCCACATAGCAGGACAGCGCTCGGGGGTGGGACGTGGCGTCCTCCGCTGACCCATGGGGGGGAGGAAAAAAGCCCGAGAGGGTGAGAGCAGCGACCGAAAGGAGCTCGTAATGCTTTTAGGCATGAACGTCGGGTTAGGGCGCAGGATTGCAGAGCTGCCGTTGCCCTGAATCCTGAGGCACGACGGAGCCACAGAGAGGGCAGCCAGATCGCTGACCCTCTTGGCCGATGTCAGAGCCAGGAGCAAGGCGACCTTAGCCGAAAGGAATTTTGGGTCCGCCGTCTCCAAAGGCTCAAACAGGGCTTGGGTTAATGCGCGTAAAACCAGCACCAAATCCCACTGTGTGGCAACAGGCCGCATCACCGGCCTTCGCCTTTGCACCCCTCTAAGGAAGCGCTTCACCAGGGGGTGGGAGAGCACAGTCCTGTCCCCGAAGCCCTTGTGACAGGACGAAATGGCGGCAGTGTAGGTTTTAACCATACTGAACGCCAGCCCCCTGTCCATGAGTGGCTGGAGGAACGAAAGCACCGCTGGCAGCAGACAGGCGACTGGATCCGTCCCCTGGTCCAGACCCAGCACTGGAAAGCCGACCACTTAGAGGAGTAAGAGGACTGAGTGGAGGTGCCTCTCAACTCTTGGATGGTGCGAACCACCTCACGGGAGAGATCTAAGCCCTCCAGGCGTCGCCTCTCGGCGGCCAGACCCAGAAAGGCTGGTCGAGGAGCGGGTAACTCCTGATCGTACCCCCTGCCTGAGAGAGAGCCCCCCCTCCAGTGGAGTTTCCACGGCTGCCCTGCCAGCAGCCGCTGGAGACTGGGAAGGATGCGCTGGTGCGGTCTGGGGTCACCAGAATCACCGCCAAGGATGAAAACTGCAGGCGATCCAGGAGGCGCGGGATCAGCCGCACCAGCAGGAAGGCATACAGGAGCCAGGGAGGCCAAATGGGGTGAGCGAAGGCATCCACTCCCAGCGGGGGGCTGTCCCGCAGGCTCAGTGAAAACCAAAGGGCGCACTGAGCGTTCTCCTTGTTGGCAAACAGATCTACCTCTGCCCTGCCAAACTGGAGCCAGATCTGGGCCACCAGATCGGGATGGAGATGCCATTCGTCTGGGCGAGGGCCTCCCCTCAACATTATGTCCGCCCCTCTGTTCAGCAAGCCAGGGATGTATTCTGCTCTGATGGAGAGCAGGTGAGTGCGCGCCCACAGGAGCAGCCACCTGGCCAGGCCCAGTAGCTGCGCCGAGCGCACCCCGCCCTGGGACGTGCTGACCCTTAGCAGAGGGGAGAAGGGTAGGATCACCCTCCACACCGTGAGAAGCTCCAGCGCGTTTAGGTGGAGAGGCCTGCGGCCCTGCCACAGACCGCCCACCACCTGAGAGAGGCAGATTCCACCCCAGCCCATCAGGGAGGTGTCTGTGAAGACCGAGAGGTGGGACGTGACCCCGCCCAGGGGGACCCCGACCGAGAGAGAGAGAGGGGTCCCGCCAGTAGGCCAGATCCGGGGCCACAGACAGGGGTACGCAGATGCGGCGCCCTCTCTGTCTCACCGGGTCGACACGCAGGCGGATGAACCACCGCTGCAGCCTCCTCATGTGGAGAAGGCCCAGGGGAACCACCACGTGAGCCGCCGACATGAGGCCCAGGAGCCTCATGACTGACAGAGCTGCCACCGCCGCTCGTGGGACAACATGGTGGAGCAGCTCCATTAGCGCATCAACCCTCTCCTGAGAGAGCCGCGCTCTCCGGAGAGAGGAGCCCAGTACCACGCCAAGATAGGTGAGTCTCTGGGAGCACTCTTCATCCAGTTCACCGTGTGGCCCAGGTAAGACAGGTGTGCGACTAGCTGGGCAGTCTGCACCACCGCTTCTTCCCGGGACGGCGCCAGCAACAGCAGGTCGTCCAGGTAAAACAGGACCCTGATGCCAGACCGCCGCAGTGGCTCCAGGGCCGTCTCAACACACATGGAAAAAGTGCGCGGCAAAGGCAGAGGCAGACACAGTCGCCAGGGCACGAGGTGGGGCAGCTGCACGCGTGAGCCCGAAACCATGGCGCTCCCCCGACGAGGGGGGGAGGGCAGGGACAGGCAACAGAGGAAAAGGTCTGCCTGCGACATCGGAGCCATGCTGCATGAAGACCGCACAGCCAGCTGGGCTCAGGCCAGCCACCTGACCATGTCAGGGAGGGGGGCAAGGGGAGAGAGGATGTGCAGCGTGCATAATGCATAATGTGTGGAGCAGCGATAGGATAACACTACACACAGGGTTGTGTGTAGTGTTATCCTGTCCCCTTGAAGCGTAATGACCGCTTCAAGGGCTCATTTGACACAGCCTGGCTTCTGTGAACCAAGGGGGAGCCCCTGGACGCACAGAAGGAGCGTGCCATTGATGCCGTAATTATGCATGAGCTCGCATATGGCACTGCCGGGGAATGGGAAGAGTGGAGCCCGTGAATGGGAAGAGTGGAGCCATCCAAATCCTGCTCTTCCATCAACAGCAGATCGATGGCTTCATCCAGAGAGCGAGTGGACCACCACACCTCCTCATCCTGAACGGCAAAGCCGCCACTCTTCGGGGGGGCAGAAGGGCGAAGAACGGGCAGTGCGAACCGAGAGTGAGGCACGCCTCGCAGTGGGGATGGAGATCACCCAGCACGATGTCGCCCGTGTGGCAGACGCCGCGGCGACTCGCCCCGTTCTGGCTGGCTTGCTGGAAGACATCGTTCTTTTTGTTTTCCGGCTGGAAAGTCTTTTCTTTAGACAATCTTCTGCTCTTCAGACAAATCTTCTGCTCTTTAGACAGCTCAGTGCTGAAGAAAAATGGGAGCCGATGGCTGGGCCTCACCGTTGTATGTATACAAGGTGCGGACATAGGAGAGGCCCACACTGTGGGTGTGCGTAGACTGAAATTCTCAGTGCTGCACAGGCACGCGGAAGGGGTAAACCCAATAGCGATAGCCTTAGAGGGCGAAGCCTATACGAAATAGAACTGATTCATTCTTATAGTTTCACCTCATCCACAGACAAAACAGAAGCAGATGAATCAGCATCACAACCACCAGAGTCAACGTGATGATAATTATTAGCCTTGTTGAGTTCTCTAGAAATGGAGATAGACAGTTATTAGATAAACTGTGCTGGACCTCACTAGTAGAGTTGTATCATGAATCAGTTTGCCAGGAGATGCTCTTCTGTTAATCAGCCAGGTAGTGTCATGCAGAAACGTACCTGCCACAACAATCAGATGTAAGGTGGAGTTATGACGTCCTCTTCTGTTCTGGGCTTCACAGTAATAAATCCCACTGTGTTCAGCTCTGAAGTCAGTGATGGTGAAGTTCTGTCCTGATGCTTTTGGTGAGTCTTCATTCTCCTTGTACCAGGTATAATTAGCTGCAGGGTTAGCATCACTGCTGCAGGTCAGAGTCACCCTGCCCTCCACTATGTCAGCAGAGGGACTCACTGGAAGCTTTGGAGCATCTGGTAAATGTATATAGAAATAAAACAGGTTTTATTTAAACAAGGTTGTTATTGTTATTGTTAAGATGTTACTCGAGAAAAAGTGAAAATCACCCAGTAAAAAATTACTCGAGTAAAAGTAAAAAAAGAACCTGGTTTTAAAAGTACATAAGTATCAAAAGTAAAAAGTATTACATGTTCAAATCTATTGATCTTATAAAAAGAAATCTATCTTTTTAAATTCACTGAAGACAGGTTTGAATACAGCAGTGTAAATTGAAAAATGAGTTGCAAGAGATGTGGGTATTTCGTCATACTACTGTGATTAGACTGCATTATTGCTCTATTGATGTGGTGAAATGTTTCAGACTTGTGAGCCATGTAAACAATTATCCATTGCTGAACAGTCCCACCTGACACCACAGTGCTCTCATTAGAATCCTCATTAAAACAGTCTCTGGAAGAAGCCTGAATGGAAAATTCTTCTAGAAAAGAGCAGTGCTGGTTTGAACAGATCTCTGCGCACTAACTCAGTCCTCATGAAGTCTGATAAGGCTGGGTGCCAATCTGGTGGGTCATTTAGAGGAGCAGCAACTGTTGCATTAGGGTCTGAGCAGCTTGTATCTGATGCTTGCTTGTACATTTCTGGCTGTGCTCGTACTGGCTGAGGATGCCTGTACTTCACCTGGGTCTGTGGGACCTGCTAAAGACGTCTGGACTGGGTCTGTGCAGTCTGTCTGGGAAATTAACATAATCTTTCCAGAGCTGCAGTTTATTAAACGTAATAGTATTTCACGCTAACATTTGTCCGACGCAGCCTGGCAAGCAACCAAAACACAGACAGCCCAGGAGATGCACTAATCAGCTGGGTTAGCAGGACAGGACAGCTGCACATTATCATTACCGTTATCTGCTGACATCAGACTTTGAGAGAACACAAGTTTACCTGACTGCTGTCATTGAGGTTTTCTCTTGTTGTGCCCATAGTCCATTGTTTCCATTAAAGGTAAAGTATGTAAGATTTAGTGGCATCTAGTGGTGAGGCTGCAATGTGCAACCAACTGTCTAGACTACCGCTCCACCCCCACACCTATCAAAGAGCGTAGGATAGCTGTCACAGGACAAAAGGTGGCGTCTTCTGAGACAACATAGACAACACATTCTTACTCCCGACTCGTCACATATTGACGCTTGGTCAAGGCGCTTTAGTGTAATTTTTAGATATTTAGGGCCCTGCAGTCAAGTTAGCGACACTTAGCAATGTGAAATCTGCAACGTCCGGTTAAGTTAGCAACAATACATATGCAATGTCTGGTATTGACACATCGCCATTTTGAAAAGGCACCTTATTAAAGTTGTGAAACGTTGCAATGTGGTTAGGTTTAGGCAACGAAAGTACTTAGTTAAGGTTAGGAAAAGATCATAGTTTGGGTTTAAATAACTACATAGGTCAGTTAACAAGTTAACTAACGCCACTTCCATAACTTACGCAATTTATGTAACTTGCCTAACTTAAATAAAAATATTTAATGTTGACTTTTTGTTCCACACAAGACACAAACACCTAGTCTTCTGGTTCAAAGTCCAGGTTCTGGCCCTCAATCCACCCCAACCACCCCCTAACTATGTCTTAAATATCATATACTTTAACGTCAAAAGCTGATGCTACAGGGCTTCCCAGTGCGTTACAGACTGACGCCGACGGGTTTTGGCCATGCGTCCATATATGACGAGCCAGGGAGTGAAAACAGTTATTTAGTAAAACGCTATTGCGCCATGGCCACTGACAGATAACATGGAAAATGTAAGCCAAGAGTGTGAAACATTATCACTGTTTCTCTACCACAGCATTATAAACCACATAATAGATACATTTTAAACAAAGGCATTTTACAACATTAATTCTAATATGAATAAATATAATAAATGTAAAATAAAATAAATGTAAATAAATACTTTGATAGCGGTGCTTAAATAGATCTCAGTCATGACAGCAACAGTTACTCACATAATCACTTCCTCTTTAGTGGTTTTGCCTTCAAAATAAAAGTGCAAGAACGTTTTTTGCATCAATGCTTTATTTCGAGTTGAATTGAGAGCTTTTACTTTGAAATTTTCTGAACAACATTAAAAAGAATCTGTAGCCTGCTTGACACACCTCTGAAAGAGCGGTCAGAAAACGTGATTCCCCTAAATGTTCTTTGCCTGGAGATACTGGGGAAATGTAAAAGCATCCATAGTCAAAGTAATGGTCAAACACTGGAACACTGGAACACTTTACCAACTGAGCTAACTTCAATTCAATTTTTCAATTCAATTTTATTTATATAGCGCCATATCACAACAACAGTTATCTCACAGCGCTTTTCATAACTTAGCAGGTCTAGACCGTACTCTGTGATGTTATTTACAGAAGCCCAACAATTAGGCACTAGGCAACAGAGACAAGGAAAAACTTCCTTTTAACTGAACACAATAACAAAATTGCTACTTATTATGTCTTATATTCCCACCCAACATCTAATGGCTTAAAAAATTGCTCCAATGCAAAACTTATTTGCCAACGCCTGCTGTATATTATTACTTCTTCTTCTTACTTCGAACATATGTATTCAACATAGTGATGAGAGTCTACGCTGCCAGAATGCTACAAGAAGAAGAAGAAGAAGAAGAAGAAGAAGAAGAAGAAGAAGAAGAAAAAGAACAGTGACAAAACCTTTTTATATTCAGTCTATGGACGGAACGCACTCTCTAGTGCTGTGTGCCCGTTTTCAGCAACTGTAGAAACATGACATGGCAACATCCATGGTTAAGTTTGAACTGACCGCCGCTCTGAACTCACTTTCGGTGCAGGCTCCGCTCTCAAGTCGGCTCTGCTGCCAGACAGGAAATAATAAACTGACTTTTTTTCATCCCTGAAAAGACGCAACTTCTCCGTTGTTTTGGCTACAGTGTATGGCTGCACTACACATTGTGGCAACGGTAGGTAACTGACTAGCATTACCTGAAACATTGTAAAACATCTGAATGACGGGTCTTGGCATATGTTTGCCATCAAAATAGCTACCGTTATTAGTATTTGTGCAACTAATTTAAGCAAAGTAGTGAATGCTACACATGTGGGTAATGTTAGACTCTTTGTTGTTTTAAATGTAGTATACTGCAAGTTGGCTAGCGTTTACACCTGAAGTAACTTAGTATAGTAGGATTAGCTTTTTTTTCTGGGGATACCGCAAGCTAATGTTAATTATTTATTTAATTGTGTGTTTGGCTTTATTGTCTTAAACTGTTGACTATGATGCTGATGTTGTTTTTTTTCTCGTCCAAAAGAAGATAAAATTAAGATTTAAAGGTTTTTTTCTATCATTCAGCCACTTCTGTGTAGACTGGCTGTATGAATTTATCTTATTTGAAGTGAAGCTTATGTATGGGACAGTGCTTGGGGGTGGTGATGGAGCAGTGGATAAGACACATGCCATTAGTGTGAGAGACCCAGGTTCAATCCCCCATTGTGACCCATCCACCATTGTGTCTCTGAGCAAGACACTTTTAACCCCTACTTGCTCCAGGGGTGTGCAACCTGTGACATAAATAAATTGTAAGTCGCTTTGAATAAAAGCGTCAGCTCAATGAATAAATGTAATGTAAATGTTTCCCAAACATCTCTAGGAGTAAGTTACACCTTGTCCTGCCTGTTTTAGACATCTCCCTGCTCCAACACAGCTGATTTAAACAGCTTCCGGAGTTCATTATGAGTTGACAGTTTGAGTTATATTTGTGCAGGTAGAGATCAAAACACACACGAATATAAATATTTATTTTACGTTATCCTGTATCCGTTTCCTGTGTAATCGCACATTGGATTTTGTATTTTTTGCATGTGTTTCGTGACCTGACGGTGGAGCCAACCTCAGAGTGGATCTTTTTATATACAGTCTGTGGAGTGGAGCCTACATTGGGAGGTCAGAACGCAGACAGTCTTGGAACACCTCACTTGGGTGAAGTAAGCAATATAGGCTAAATTTTCCCCATGAGGCAACGTCCAGGTGGGATTTGTTTTGTAATGATTGTTTAAAATACTTTGCAGTACACGGTACAGTAAGGCAACCCTTTACTTGGTAAGTTTCGCTCAATTCCTGGAATGCTATTGGATCATGATTATATTGTTAAATTATAAACAGCTAACTAGAGCTATTTAGTGAATTAAAACACCAGACAAAAATGAACTTGGTTTGTCATGTTATTTAAAGATGCACTTTGGCAATGGCTGTACGCTCACAATGTTGTGTGTTGCGTCCTTAGACAGCATTGGAGCAGTTCCTACATTTTGCACTGGCAATGCACAAGCTCCAAGCTGGTGCTGATGGAAGTGTCATCCTGCATAGAATTCCCCCTCACATTTATTCATGACGCTGACGCTTTTATCCAATTAATTAATTAATTAATTATTTATTGCGATATGAAGTCGCACACCTCTGGAGCAGCTAGGGCATGTATGTGTCTTATCCACTGCTTCATCACCACCCCCTCGATCCTCCATCCATGCTGCATTGGGGGAGGTATGTCTGGCAGGCTTTGCAAACTTCTTCTGCAGAACAGAGAATAGACTAGTATTTTGGTATATATTCCAGTATGCGGTCAGGCAGACATGGGCAGTATTTCTGATATATGAATGTAAAATATGTATTTGAAATACAAAATAGTGTGTTGTAATTTGTATTTAATGAGCCTCATAAATGGCTGTGTAATTTGTATCAAAATAATACAATGTTGAGTATTTTAAAAATGCAGAAAATAATTTCCCCAAAACAGGAAATTGGAACAGTGTGTTGAAGGCTTTGCACATGCTTATTTAAGACACATGAAAGTGAAAGATGGATATTTCATTGGTTTTCTCTGATTCAGGCAAGTCCAGGCAACAAGAGTTGCTCCACAAAAATGAAAATGAAAAAAAAAATGGATGTGAAATTGACTCAATTTGTGTCTGCTAGGACAGCACAACCATGCAGGCATCGAAGATTTTTGGAGTATGGTTTTTTTGACATGGCTACAGTCAACTAGTCTGCTAAAATAATCCCCATTATGATACAGTGCTTCTCAAAGCAGATTAGATTTAATTTATTTTGAGACATGTTATGGTTGCTTTAATTTGTGTTTTTATTTATATACCTTTACAGTTTGAGTATTTTCAAGATACATTTAGATGTATTTTTGCCCATCCCCGAGTAACATTGGTATCGCTTGTTCTTACAGTACTAATTAGTTCCTTTTTCTGCAGGATGTAGTGAAGGGCCATGTTTGATGCAGTGTCATCACTGACTTCCTCTGGCAGCAGTTGGGCTTTATCTACATGGTTATGGGACCCCAGGTAGGGGACAGAACAAAGGGGACAAAGAATGTGTTTATCAATGGTGGTTACTTTTAATCTACTAATCTTACTGTTTAGTTTTGGAAGAATACCATTTAATGTATGTTTCAAGTAAAACATTCCTAAAAAAACTGTGACTTTTGTGTTAAATTCAGTATTTGATTATAAATACTGGCCAATAGCCTACCTTACACAAATTCAATGTAATCTTATATTGAATCTATGCTTTTTGCCCTAGTTAAATTTCCAGCTTTTCAAAACAAATTTTAAGATACAAAGTGTTCAAAAATATACATTAATTAAAAATCACATTGGTTAATTAAGATTCACTGGTAGTATGAGGTTTATTTAAAGTACATTTTTAAACTAACTAGAATAGACAGACATACATAGCCTGGGAATCAGCATCACAGAGAATCTGACATGGTCATCTCACATCTCCACGCTGGTGAGGAATTAATACCAAATTATGAATTTTAATATTCAGAAAATATTAATTCATAAAAGCTCTCATTTCGCGGGGCACCACCGGAGTTATTAACCTAGAGTCTCCGGACCTCTGGGTAGCTTTTAAAATTATACAATTATTGATCAGTTAGTTAATAATAAAGTTAATAATTATTGATCAGTCAGTCAATCTCATATGGAAGGGGTAAATTCTCTTGGCAGGGACTTAGAGATAGGCAATACACACAATTCCTTGATTACAGTGAATTTATTAACTAACTAAGGTGATATAAAAATGCGGTTAAATACATCAGAGAAATAAACAATGGCTAAACAATGAGAATGGAGGTTTTTGGTATTTGTCTTTGTTTCTCCCCGCTGGGTTGCTGGTAAAACAGCCTCACACTGGCAGAGTCCGTGCGTTCTCGTTTAAGACAGCTTCAAGCCGTCGGCCAGTCACTTTCTCTGCCAGGGAATTGCTCTGGGGGTCCGTCTCTGGTAGGCTTATTGAAGAAACTTGCAGTGGGGGGCCAACCTTGGCTCGGTTTAGCAGTTTTCGTCGTCCTTTGTTACTGCTGGCGGGACACGTGGTTGACCCGGGCGTCGGGGCTCAGTGTCATTTAGCTCGAAAGAATAAAGCTTAAACTTGGTTGTTATTGAATTAAACTAGGGTAACTCAACGGACTGATAACTTTAACAAACAAAACCAAAGCAAATAAAACAAGTAAGCTGCTGAAACAAGGGAAAGCTGAGGTCGCGGCACTTCACGTGTGTAGCTTGAAACGAACAAAATCCGTTCATTGCGCCGGGCCGAACTCTTAAGGTGTTGCTGGGAGAGGGGCACGCCGGGCGCGTGCCGAAGCGCCGTTGAAGAGTCAGGAACAAGCCAGCAGACAAGAGGCAAGAGTGCAAGAGAGGGAACGACAGCGTGTGTCGCTGTTTTGTCTGTTGGGGCGTGGTTCCCAGAGGGCAGTCCTTTGGTTCCGGAGCTGCTTGTTTCCGGTTCCAGAGGGACTGTCTTTCTTTAGACATATTAAAGTTAATCAAAAACAAATCTACTGGCGTGTATTGTAATCAAATATCTTCCCACAATCAAACCTCAATTGTCAAACGGTTGTACCGTTCTAAGTTTAAGCATTTGATAACAGGAAGAACAATTGTCAGTAGTTAGACCTTACAAGGTTAGCACTTCATAGGAATCACAGATGAGAGGAACTTAACTTGCTTTCTAAATATAGGCTTTTGGCTGTTACACATTCTTAGAGAATATAAGCAAGATTCACGAATGGCATTAGATTATTGACAAGATAAATACGGAGTGACATTTATACATTAAGACGATGGCCTGTAATACTTATTTTGTCCACTTGGGGGAGCTCAGGTTACATGAGGATAGCTCTGATTAATCCTAAAACAATCTTCTCAGGAGCTGGGAAATTCAGTTATTTTGACCTTAATTTTGAGCTGGAAAATTAATCGAGTATAGGATGACATTTCTTTAACATATCCTTTCTAAAGGAATGTCAGAAAGTACTGTGAACAAGCATTGGTTACACATAAACTGAAGGAATGTCATTAACCTTAACCTTTAATTAAAACGCAAAATTAACTTATTTAGATTCTTTTCAGCAACATATCAACAACAGATAGCAACAACATGGTCATAACTACTCAAATAAGAGGCAGTGCCACTACTAACTTAGCAAGGATTATTATTTAAAGAGAACAACAATTTATAATGAAACATTGTTTTAGCTCAAGAAGGCAGGAGTTGTGTCCCCCTTTCGCAACTCTGGCTTATCACACATGCACATCAGTCTTTGTTCGCATAAAGGACTTCAGGTCTGGGTCTCTGGGTGTCCTGGAGCTTCTCACCTAGGCGTGAAATGAGTATCCCCTTTGATGAGATATGATTAAACAAAGAGGAAGGTCAGTTGCCACAGTTACGTGTGTGTGGGGCAGTTTAGGGTTTCCTGCCCTTTCTTTAAGAAGAGTTTTGATAGGCTGTTCAGGAAAACGCTAATCGGTGGTCAATGTTCCTTTTGTCAGTTTAACAGTCAAGCACTGCGTTATCTGGCTGCGGCATCAAAAGGTGGCCAGTTTTACGATCAGGCTGCTCAGAGACAGCACTTAGGGAGGGAATATTTCAACCCCCCTCCTTTGGGGTCTCTTCAGCCTTCTGTTGAAAGTTGATATCTCCAACCCCCTTCTCTCTGGGAGAGAAAAGAGGAATTTGAGTCTCCAAATTATTTAATATAAAATGCACCAATCCACACTGTTGGTACATAACACCTGAATCATCAATCCTTCGAATACCATGCTGTCTTTGTGTCTGCTCCGGTAAAGGTCTCTGTGATTGTCATATAACATCCACCAGGACAAATGGGTAACTTTGTGGAGGAGCTAGACACACTGCTGTCTTCAATCCCAGAGCATGACTGTCCCTACTTGTCCTCGGTGACATAACATTCCCTTAGACAATTCAAACTCAGCAGACTTCCTGTCTCTGATTCAGTCCTTTGATCTAACACGGGTTCTCAGCCCCCCGACCCACAAAGCTGGCAAGGTGCTTGACCTTGTTCTTCTCTTGCCATGGCTAACTGATACCATCCGTGGGCTCCGTACTGATCTCAAAGCTGCTAAAAGATAATGGCGAAAAACCAAAGACCCCGCCGACCCTAAGGGCTACCGATTGCTCCTATCCTCCTTCTTAACAAGCATCAGTGCTGCCAAAACTACGTTCTATAATAACAGAATTAGCAGTGCCACTGACTCAAGGAAATTATTTTCCACTTTTAAAGCGCTACTAAATCCTCCTCCACCACCCACAAACTTGTCTGCTGATACCTTTGCTGCCTTCTTCACAGGCAAAGTGGCAGCTATAACTAGCCAATTCTCTGAAACATTCAAACTCAACCATTGTGTCAGTCCTACTAAATCTTTTCCTCTGCCCTCACAGAGAGAGAGTGAAGTATCAGAACTCTTGACCTGTAGCTGTCCAATTACATGCCCACTGGACCCGATTCCTACGAATCTCCTCCAAGCCATATCTCCTACCGTGGTCCTGACAATCACTCATGTGATAAATACTTCTCTGGCTTTAGGAACCTTCCTGACCACTTTCAAAAGGGCCTGGTTCCTCCCTTGCTCAAAAAGCCCTCACTTGACCCATCTCAAGTTGAGAACTATCGACCAGTGTCTCTTCTACCATTTTTATCTAAAACTATTGAACGGGCAGGTCTCAGAATTCCTCTCACGGAATGACCTCCTCGATCCATACCAGTCTGGTTTTAAGAGTGCCCACTCTACTGAAACGGCTCTTCTGTCTGTAACAGAAGCCCTAAGGTCAGCTAAAGTTGCAGCCCAATCCTTGGTCTTATCCTGCTTGACCAGCTGCCTTTGACATAGTCAACAACAGGATCCTGCTATCCGCTCTCTCAGCAATGGGCATCTCTAGTAAAGCACTCCTGTGGTTTGCCCCAAGGCTCAGTGCTAGGGCCCCTTCTCTTCTCAATTTACACCACCTCAATGGGCCGATCATTCGCTCGCATGGCTTCTCTTACCATTGCTACGCAGACGATACGCAACTCTAGCTATCCTTCCCGCCAGGCGATCCCACTGTCTCGGCGCGGATCACGGACTGTCTCTCGGACAAAACTGCATGGATGAAGGCTTGCCACCTTCAACTAAACCTCTCTAAGACTGAACTCATTCCAGCCAAGCAATCTATCCACCATAACATCACACTACAAATCGACTCCTCAACCATCACTCCAACCAAGGTGGTGAGAAACTTGGGTGTCATGATTGATGACCAGCTGTCCTTTTCAGACCATGTTGCTGCTGTCTCTCGGTCAAACCGTTTTGCTCTATACAACATAAGAAAAATCAGGCCCTTTGCCTCACTCAGTAGGCCACCCAGCTTCTGGTACAGGCCATGGTTATCTCTCGCATCGACTATTGCAATGTTCTCCTAGCAGGTCTTCCAGCTTGTGCAGTGAAACCCTTACAAGGTTCAGAAAGCAGCAGCATGACTGGTTTTTGATCAGCCCAAAAAGACTCATGTTACTCCACTACTCAGTGACCTCCACTGGCTCCCCGTGGCCTCCAGAATCAAATTCAAGTCACTAATGTTGTATACAGAGTGACTACTGGGTCTGCACCCATCTACCTAAACTTCATAATACAAACTTACATTCCTTCTCGACCACTGCGCTCCTCCAACGAACGCCGCCTGGCTCTGCCATTCCTCCACACAAAGCAATCCCAGTTCCGGCTATTCTCATCTGTGACACCACGATGGTGGAACGAGCTACCACACGCCATCAGAGCATGGGCGTCCCTCTCTAACTTCAAGAAGCTCTTGAAAACTCATCTCTTCCGAGAACACTTCCTCTTATAACACCTCTAGCTCCTAACATGCACGTCCTGTGCTCTTCTTCTTCTATCCCCTACAAAATACAGTCACAGGGGATGGTGTCTGATTGACTCTCAAAGGGGCAGTAGAACTTGTTCAGCTCATTTGCCAGGCGAGAATCGTTTATGGAGTGGAGGACTTTGGGTTGTTTGTGATCTGTCTGAACCCCCTCCAGACAGAAGTGGCGTCGTTAACTTGTTCTTTAGTCTCTCTGAGTACAGTCGTTTAGCTTCTCGCACCTCCCAGCTAAACCTGTACTTTAACGCCCTGCACCCGGCCCTGTCACCACTCCTAAATGCCTCCTCCTTTTCCAACCTTAGCTGTCTAAGTTTAGCTGTAAACCAGGGTTTGTCATTGTTATAACTCACCCTGGTCCGTATTGGTATACAGGTGTCCTCACAGAAGCTGATGTAGGACATCACAGCCTCTGTAAACTCATCCAGATTGTTGGAAGCATTCTTGAAAACCTCCCAGTCAGTGCACTCCAAACATACCTGGAGGTCCTCAACAGCTTCACTAGTCCACATCTTTGATGTCCTCACTACAGGTTTACAGAGCTTTAGTTTTTGCCTGTAAGCAGGAATCAGATGGACCATCACTTGATCAGAGTGTCCCAGTGGAGCGCGTGTGACGGCGTGATAGGCACTGCTAACTGTGGTGTAGCAGTGATCCAAAGTGTTCCCCTCTCTGATTGGACACTTTATAAACTTTCTGTATTTGGGGAGTTCTTGGCTGAGATTTCTCCTGTTACAGTCACCGAGGACAATAACAAGGGAGTCCGGGTTTGTCTGCTCCACACACAGTATCCGGTCAGCCAGCATGCTCTGTGCGTCCTGAACATTGGAGTGCGGCAAGATGTAAACACCGACCAGAGTGAATGAAGCAAACTCACGGGGGGAGTAAAATGGTTTACAGTTAACGATAAGAAATTCCAGATTAGGAGACCAGTGCTGCTGAATCACTGTAATGTTGCTACACCAGCCATTGTTAATATAAAAACAGACACCTCCAACTTTGGTTTTGGCGGAGAGTTCTGTGTCGCAGTCCGCTCTGTACAGTTGGAAGCCAGCCAGCTGCAGCGTATTAGTATTAGTTCAGACAGCCAGGTCTCTGTGAATCACAGAACAGAAGATGAATAAAAGTTTGTTTTTCCCCACCAGAAGCTGAAGTTCGCCCAGTTTGTTGCACAGTGAGCGCAAGTTGGAGAGAAATATTGCCGGTAGCGCTGGCAAAGACGTGCAAGCGACCCGGCTCTTTTCCCTCTCCTGCAGCGCTTCACAGCGCGAACAACAGCGAGCAAGCTCCTTCACCAAAGTGTCCAATAATTCCACTGATGACGCAAAAAAAGTGAAAATTAAATCCACTGGAGTTGTTCCCCTGATGTTCAAAAGGGCCTGGGTTCCTCCCTTGCTCAAAAAGCCCTCACTTGACCCATCTCAAGTTGAGAACTATCGACCAGTGTCTCTTCTACCATTTTTATCTAAAACTATTGAATGGGCAGGTGTCAGAATTCCTCTCACGGAATGACCTCCTAGATCCATACCAGTCTGGTTTTAAGAGTGCCCACTCTACTGAAACGGCTCTGTGGCCTGTACCAGAAGTTGGGTGGCATATTGAGTGATGTAGGGTGTGATTTTTGTGAGAGACAGCAGCAACATGGTCTGTAAAGGACAGCTGGTCATTAATCATGAGACCCAAGTTTCTCACCACCCTGGTTGGAGTGATGGTTGAGGAGCCAATTTTTAGTTTGATGTTGTGGTGGATAGATTGTTTGGCTTCTCCATTTGATAAGCAGTGCTGCAGGTTTCAAACATGGTAAGGGAGAATTAGCGGTGACATTGAGTGAAAATACAGTTAACAGTTTTACTGTATCACAATGGGCAAGACAGGCATTTGCATGGTAAATTACTCCATAATCCAATAAAACTGTAAGCTTGTAACAATAAAAAATATTTGAAACGGATCAACACAGAACAGAAAGCATGTCTATATTTCACATGACACATACCTAAACCAAAAACACAGCCCGTCACAAAAAGCATGCTGACAGAGCGTTGCACAGAAAGGCTTCATATGAAACTTCATACTTCACCTGAAGTCTGAGGTAATCAGGTCAGATGCTATTAGTGGTTCCCCACACAAATTTTAAGACCATAGGGGACCAATCATTTCAAGCAGTGGTCACAGAGGTGGAAATGAACTTTTTGGCTCACCTGCCAAGGTGGCTGGTAGAAAGAAATCCACCGACAAAACATCTTTTACCGGCCAAAATAATAAATTGCCTTTCGTGTCACATATACATTAGTGTCCGTGCTTTCCTGTCATGCTATATCATTCAACTTAAACCTCCACATCAGACTGCTCATGTTCTACAATCACCCTCTTTTGGCCTCCTGGTTCTGACAGTCCTGGTGCCACAGAATCAAAGGTTTTGTGGGATCAACATTTTTACACAATTTATGGATCATTCTCCTTGATCTCTGGGGAGGACAGCAGAACCATTAGAAGATCTGACAGCATGTCAGACATCGACTGGACTGCCAACTACCCAGCTAAAAAGCTAAAAACACTCCCAGTTCCTAGCTCCTAACATTAGCTTTCGCGCTGCCTTATTTCACGGGGGTATTGCACCAATCTGCTGGTTTGCTGTACTTTATGAAAGGTATGGAGCAGATTTAATCCGCCTCTGAGCAGGGAAAGTTGGTGACAGACACGAGACAGAAAGACTGTTTGTGAAAAGCCACAGCCAACATGCCGCGGCACGCCGCTGGTTCCTGTAAAGCTGGTCAAGTGAAAGCACTACTACTATACACAACTATAATGATTTCTACTTCTCAGCTGATTTATTACCTCAGTAAACACTTTCCTATTGAGTTTATGGTCTGAATTGCTACTTTCAAGTATTATTCAATACAACACCATGTTCATTTAGTAAATTATGGTCCCATTTAGAGGAAAATAGACCATAAAGCTGAGTATGTTTCAGGACGGGATTATCTGTGATTAACAAGTCGTTACCATGGAGACCTTTCAATCAGGCTAGAGTGACTCATACCCACAGCACTGTGTAAATTTAACCAGCGCCATTGAAAAGGCTTATTAGGAGTTGACTTTCACTTTCTCTGGTGAGTACATTTAGTTTTAAGACTGTTGTTCGCTAGACAAAATTGTCAGCCCTGTTAAAATGAGAGTTAACGTGAATTACAGAGGCACCTAGCTAAGCAAGCAAGCTAGCTAGCTCCACACAGGGCCCTTAGCTACACCGTCTCGTCCAAATATGGGCACGTCTGGTGCAGCTGGTTGCAAAAACTCAACATGGTGGTGCTCTATCGGCCAAACTCGAGGCATTCAAAATGGCATTCCACAAACCAATGGGTGACGTCACAATGACTATGTCTGCTTCTTATATACAGTCTATTGGCTACAATCTCACTCTCCCCTCCTGACTCCTGTCGCCTGCCCCCAAATGCCCACCCCTTACAAATCTATGCCAATCAAACACAAGTAACATGAAAAGAACAATGAACTACAAACGGAAAATCCACCCGGAATTGGCGGATGGCGAGTGTTAATTTTTATCCCTGAGTGGTACCTAGGCAGGGGAATGCATTGCCTCTTTTTGTACACTGTGTAAATTCTGTTGATTCCTTCATAAAGCAATTAACAAAGCTATTCAAACAGGCAAACAAGAGTTTTATGTCTGATTTATGTTTTTCCTGTGTATTTATGTTTTTATGTAGTGTATCTCACTTGGTTGTATTGTATCGCACTTTATTGTGAAGCAATTTTTATGTGTGAAAGGTGCTATATAAATAAACTTACAAACATTACATTACAAATGAAAACACAATACCATTCCACAAAATAGGCCAACCAGAGGTTCAGATTGGCAAGTTTATGTAAATATAATAGGCTACTTTCATTGCTATATGCTGCAATGGACTGGCGACCTGTCCAGGGTGTACCCCGCCTTTCGCCCGATGTAAGCTAGGATTGGCTCCAGCCCTCCGAAACCCTGTACGCAGGATAAGCGGTTGACGATGGATGGATGGATTGATTGCAATATACACATTGAAGAGTCCCTGTAGTCACTCCTCGTCTCCACACTGGTCCTGCAGCGACCCCGTTTTGGCTACACTGAAAGAAATGAGGATCAAAATCTACTATCCTCATTCTGTGCAAAATGCTGTCTAGAGATTAGCCAAAGCTAACATGAGGTCTCAGTAGTTTCAGTCAGGCTAACTGAGTGGGTATCTTTGTCCTAGTAGTTGTGTTCTGATCATTTCACAATGTTAACCATGTGTTTAATGTCATGTGACTCGCATCATGTGACTTGCGTAACGTAGTTGAGCTCGACTGGTACTTTGCAAGGAAAGGCAATTTTATTTGTGTAGCACCTTCCAAACACTACAGTAATTCTTAGTGCTTTACAGACACAAAGATACAAAAACAGATACAAAGGTACTTTATAATCTAAAGCTAGATAATTAATGTGCAATAAATAATAAAATCAAGATTAAAACAATAAACATCTATCTGTAAAAGTGCATTACATATGTGAGAGAGCGAAGAAAAATATAAATGAAAATAACATTTGCAATGGTTATATGTGTTGTCTTGGGAGTCACTGACAATTTGTCGTTTAGGTATGAGGACTGCCTACTGATCTTTGTGTGGCCAAACAACCGCAACGAGACCAGAAACGATGGATGATTTCTTCCCTTGTTCTGGACCAAATGAAACGGACTGCAGGTGTGCAAGGACCCTTAGAAGATAAGTCAAAACATGTTCTCCAACAGCAGCTTGAGTCTTAAAAAGAATATTGTTAATCTCAGATGTCTGGACAGATAAAATGTTCATAATATGCTTGTAACAAAGCCAAAAGTTTAAATCCAATATTTTCTCATATTGTGCTACTTTGCTGTGCTCAACTCTTTGCTGGAAGCTGCAATCTGTGGAAATATTACATTGAAACAGTATTTTTTTTCCCTGGGCAAACATTTACCTTTCTTAGCAGAAGGTGGACATGAGTGGAACTACAAAAATACAACTCGCTGCTGAATAACAAGTAAAAATGTTGTTTTGATTTTACCCATAACATTTGCATATGAAAGGCTTTGTGACCGAATGACAGAGTAACGTTAGGACAACAGTGGGGCTAAACCTTCTGCTGCAGCTCAGCAAAGAATCACAGTCTGGACAATCACCAAAAAGGGAATTTTGTACTAAAACAACAGTAATTTTCGAAGCTTTCGCTGCATGTTGCTCTACGAAGCACAACCACCATAAGAAACAAAAATAGATACATACTACACACAACACCACATCTCACACAGAATTATTGAAAAAGCCTATAGCAGCAGGAACAAAATAGTTTTTGTTACTAGTGTTACGTATGAAGTTTGAGAAAGAAGTTGCAGTGGAGAAGATGTGTCAGGGCATTGATTGAGTTGGAGAAAGTGCTGAGATATGAAACTGAACAGGCAAAGCTTGACTTGGAAAACCAGAAATTGAAGTTCATTAGAGAAGGGACAGTTGCAGCTGATGTCCTGTTAACTTATAATTCTTCTGTGGTAGATAGAGGCAGTCTGATTTGAGTGATTTGAGGCTCGTTCCCAGGTTTAATGAAAAAGATCCTGAAACTTTTTTCTCAATGTTTGAGCGTTTAGCAAAGGCACGGGGGTGCAGCTGAAGCCGCCGCTTTAGCTGATTATGTTTTGACTCATGGTGGAAGTAGCGGATGTCTTGGTTCACGGTTTGGACAGAGAGAAAATCCCTCTGCTGGAGGTGTGTGGTCCGGTAATTCAGGAAGAAATTTTGGGCGCGAGCAGAGTGAACAAAGTGTGTATGTGCCTAGAACGGTCATTTCCTTAAGATGCGTGAGAGCTGCCAGCTATTTTTTGCGATTGCTACCGCTGTCGGTGCAATGTGCAGCTCCATCAGCTAAGAGACTCAATGATGTGCTGCACACTTCTTCAGCAAACATGTGGTAAATTTTGCCCCTTTTACGTTAACATGCTGTGAGCAGGAGCCAGACCTAAAACACTGTGAAGGGAAGGCTTTAAAGTTTCTTTGTCAATCATGTGTCTTATTCTGACAAAGAAAAAGCCTCCTAAGCACCAATAGAAGCCATGTTTTGCTTATAAACATATTTTCTGTGATGTCTACTCCGTTGTTGAAGAATAAAATACACAGCCAAAGAATTATGCTGTGAAAGACTTAACTATCATATAAACAATGATTGCCTTTAAAAAGACTAACAACATAGAATTTAAACTAACCACTGAAAGTCAGTAAGGACACCACATTTTGTTAGCATTAAGTTCTAACAAACAGCTCTGTGAATTCACAAGCTATAATATATTAGCATCTTGAATCAAATCAATGTCAGGCACTTCACACCTGGTTTCACTAGTAAACCACCACAAGAATGACAATTGAAGTGAAGAAAGTTTTGTTAAAATTTGCTAAAGTCTTCTATTTGCTTGAAACACAAGTAACTTTGTGATTTATGTTTTGTTAATCATGTCAGCTTGGAATGGTGTCTTTTGTTAATTGTCACTACTACTATTGAAACCAGGAGTGAAGTGCACTTGCTTCTGTGTCCATTCAGGCTGTGGTAGGTAAGGGGAGGAGGATTTGTTAGGCTCAGATGAAGCGGTGCTATATGGTTTGCTTAAGAACTCAGAGTCTATGCGGAATCTGGATGGCTTGTTAAGCCATTTGGAGGAGTCTCTGCGTAGCCATTTAGCTGACCTGATCAAGCAATATCCAGGTCTGTTTGGTGATACCCCTACCCGCACACATTTGGTTGAGCATGATATAGATGTTGGGGATTGTAAACCGATTAAGCAGAGGTTTTATCGTGTTCACCCAGACAAACGTAAACATTTGGATGCTGAGGTTAAGTATATGCTGCAGAACGGTATCGCAGAGCCCTCCAGTTGCAGTTGGGCGTCACCTTGTTGGCTTGTGCCAAAGTCCGATAACACTCCCAGATTTTACAGACTTTAGGAAGGTAAATAATGTCACAAAACCAGACTGTTTTCCCAACACAGTCTCACTCCCTACTCGTCAAATGTCTGACGCATGGTCAAGGCCCTTTGTCGTCGCTTTTTAAAGACTTGGGTAGCCCTTTTGCATCAATTATTGACGTTTAGGGATCCACAGTCAAGTTAGCAACGCTTAGCAACAATAAATATGCAATATCCGGTTACACTTTCAAGATAAAACGTAACGTTTCGATATATTGCCATGTTGAAACGCGCATAATTAAAGTCGTGAAACGTTGCAGTTAGGTTTAGGCACAGAAAGTACTTGGTTAGGTTTAGGCAACAAAACTACTTGGTTAAGGTTAGGAAAAGATCATGGTTTGGGTTAAAATAGCTATGTATGTCAATTAAGACTTAAGTTAACTAACGTTAATGTCAATTTACCTCACTCGCCTAAATAAAAACATTTAATGTTTTGTTTCGCACGGGACACAAACCCTGTTCTCCTGCTTCAAGGTCCGGGTTCTGGCCCTCTATCCACCCCAATCACCTCCTTACTTCGTCTTTTCTCTTAAATATCATACTTGCCTTTACCATCAAAAACTGACACAACAGGGCTTCCCTCAATACGTCGAACTATGACGTCAAAGGGATCCCTAGTGCGTCACAAACTGACGATTATGGCTCTTGACCAAGCGTCCATATGTGACGACTTGGGAGTGAGAACAGGTTGGTTTTCCGCTGGTGGTTTGTTAGCCAGGGTTACCTATGGGACCCTAACTTTGGGGGGGTGGTGAGCCCAACCTATTTAGGCCTGCCTTCCCAGACACAAGTGTCAGTGTTTGGGCCTTCCACACCGCTCTACCACATTGTTCTTTTGTGTTGTGTTATTTTAAGTAAATTTATGTTTACGATAAACATGCGTTGTGATTTAAAAATTTTTTTTTACAGAGAGCATCAACTTGTGGTTGAAGGTGAGTTTGTCATCGATTATTGTATTGCTTCACCACTTCGATAGCTTGATCATTGAGGGTAGAAGAGAGGGTGGGGGGATTCTTTCTTTGGCTTTTTCCACATTAATGTTACAAAAAGACGACTTGCACCACTCTGTAAAATCATTTAAAATAGCGCCAGGCTCAGGGTCGTTGTGCGTCAGCAGCGACACTATTAACAAGGCATCAGCAAACTTAATGAGAAATATAAAATAAGATCACGGAGAGGACACATCCAGTAAAATGCTATTCACTCATGCGTTAACAGAGTTCATCAACCAACAGATAAGATTAGGATTGATAGTAGATGCATCTACAATCTGTAATTCAACACATTGTAGGTCGAAGTGATTTCCTGATAGATAGAGAGAGAGAGAGAGAGAGAGAGAGAGAAAGAGAGAGAGAGAGAGAGAGTTATAGATAAAAATGTATATATATATATTTTTTTTTTGTGTACTTACACTGAACATCTATGGATACAGATTTGGAGTTCATCTGGCCCAACTCATTCTCAGCCTTGCAGTGGTAGATCCCGCTGTCCTTAGAGCTGATAGAGGTGAAATGATAAATGTCTTCTGGTCTCTGATTCAGTGTTTGATTCCCCTTGTACCAGGTGTATTTAGCTGCTGGGTTAGCATCACTGCTGCAGGTCAGAGTCACTGAACTGTTCCTGAGTCTGTTGGTTTTGGCGTACAGTGCTCTGTAGCGCCTACCAGAGGGGAGGAGCTGGAACAGGTTGTGTCCGGGGTGAGATGGATCTGCAGTGATGTTTCCTGCCCGTTTCCTGACTCTGGAAATGTAGAAGTCCTGAATGGAGGGCAGGTTGGCACCGATGATCTTTTCTGCAGTCCTGGCTGTCCGTTGTAGTCTGCTCCTGTCCTTTTTGCTGGCAGATCCAAACCAGACAGTGATGGAGGTGCAGAGAACAGACTGGATGATGGCTGTGTAGAAGTGGATCCGCAGCTCCTTAGCTGACGTAGGAAGTACATCCTTTGGACCTGGAGCGTGTTAAGCTCCAGGTTGTTCTGACCGCACCAGAGAGCCAGCTGATCAACCTCCCATCTGTAGGCCGACTCATCACCGTCCCGGATGAGGCCAATGACCGCTGTGTCGTCAGCGAACTTGAGGAGTTTGACAGATGGGTCTCCTGAGGTGCAGTCGTTGGTGTAGAGGGAGAAGAGCAATGGGGAGAGCACACATCCCTGGGGGGCGCCAGTGCTGATAGTCCGGGTGCTGGATGTGATGTTCACCAGCCTCACCTGCTGACTCCTGTCAGTCAGGAAGTCTGTGATCTACTGTCAGGTGGAGGCACAGTGAGCTGGGTGAGTTTGGTGCTGAGGATGTCCGGGATGATGGTGTCGAACGCCGAGCTGAAGTCCACAAACAGGATCCTTGCATATGTCCCTGGAGAGTCGAGGTGTTGCAGGATGTGATGCAGACCCAAGTTGACAGCATCATCCACAGACCTGTTAGCCCTGTAGGCAAACTACAGGGGGTCCAGCAGGGGGCCTGTAATGTCCTCCAGGTGGGCCAACACCAGTCTTTCAAAGGACTTCATGACTACAGATGTCAGGGCGACAGGCCTGTAGTCATTCAGTCCAGAAATGGAAGGTTTTTTTGGGACCGGGATGACTGTGAAGCGTTACAGCTGTGGAGTATGAGGGAATTTCACACAGCTCCAGGGATCTGTTGAAGATGGGGCCAGCTGGTCCGCACAGATTTTCAGGTACGATGGTGAGACACCATCTTCCTGATCTTCTGCCTTTGGAAGAGGTGGCTCTCGTCCTCTTCACAGATCTTGAGTGCAGGCGAGAGGTCAGAGGGGGAAGGTGACTGTTTGAAGATAGCGTTGGAGTGGGGGAGAGGTATGACTCTGGGCTTTTCAAACCTACAGTAGAAACCATTCAGCTCGTCTGCCAGTCGTTGAGTACCAGCAGTGTTGGGGATGGTCTCTGGTAGTTTGTGAGTGTCCGTAGGCTTCCCCACACTGACGCAGGGTTGTTGGCTGCAAAGCTGTTATTTAGCTTTTCAGCGTAGCTCCTCCTTGCTGCTTTGACCTCCTTAGTCATTGTGTTCCTGGCCTGGTTGTACAAGACTCTGTTTCCCCTTCTGAAGGCCTCCTCCTTGGTCTGACGAAGCTGCCTGAGTTTCGCTGTGAACCAGGGTTTTTGGTTGTTGTATGTGCGGAAGGTTTTAGTCGGCACACACATGTCCTCACAAAAACTGATGTAAGATGTCACAGTGTCAGTTAGTTCGTCCAGGTCAGTGGCTGCAGCCTCAAAAACACTCCAGTCAGTGCAGTCAAAGCAGGCCTGTAACTTCAGCTTTGACTTGTTGGGCCATCTTTTCACGGTCTTTGCAACAGGTTTAGCAGATTTCAGTTTTTGCCTGTGTGTCGGGATAAGATGAACCAGACAGTTATCAGAGAGTCCGAAGGCTGCACAGGGAACAGAGCGATAGGCGTCCTTTAATGTAGTGTAGCAGTGGTCCAGTGTGTTAGTGTCCCTGGTGGGACACTTAAAATGCCGTCTGTATTTTGGGAGTTCATGACTGAGGTTTGCTTTATTAAAGTCCCCAAGAACAACCAGCAGGGAGTCTGGGTGTTTTTCTCCACGTTAGTTATCTGGTCGGCCAGGTGTAGTAACGCCTCACTAACACAGACATGAGGTGGAATGTAAACAGCGACCAGGACAAACGAGGAAAACTTCCGTGGTGAATAAAATGGTTTACAGCTTATAAATAATGTCTCTAGGTGAGGGTTGCACGATTTCTTCAACACTGTAACATCTGTGCACCAACCTTCGTTTATATAGAAACAGAGTCCGCCTCCCCTTGTTTTTCCCATGAGCTCCCTTTCGCGTTCCGCACAGATGAGATAAAATCCCGTAGATGAAGTGCGCTGTCCGGGATGTGCTTGGTGAGCCAGGATTCGGTGAAACAGAGGGAAGCAGATCTGCAGAAGATTTGGTTCTGTTCAGGAGCAGAAGTTCGTCCATTTTGTTGGCCAGAGAGCGTATATTCGCCAGGTGGATTGAAAGGAGCGCAGTGCGAAATCCCCGCTGTCTCAGTTTAACCAGCGCGCCTGCTCATTTTCCCCTGCGCCGGTTCAGAAGGATCCCAAACAGCTCCTCCAACTAATAACTCCGGGAAAATTCCAGGGTCAATAAAGAGCGGTGGAATGGTATGAGCAGTAGAAAGTCCAATGGTTAAGAGCTCTTCTCTGGTAAAAGTTACCAGAGAGGGACAGCAGAAAACAGTGTTAATTAACAAAAAAACAAAAAGCACTACGGATCGTAATCCCGAGGCGGCCGTCTGCGCGCCATCTTGGAGATCAATCAATTAATCAATTAACTCCAACAATTATCTTATTGCATGTTAACACAGTTTAAAAAAAAAGTAATTTAAAGTCCGTTGCTCACTGGCTCTGAATACACATACAGTCAAATCACGGGTCATAGGAGGGGTGGGATGTTGATCAGCTTGCAAATCATTCACCCAAACAAGCAGTGGAGGGAGGCTTCGGCAGACTACTTGGATGCAGCATGTGGAAGAAGTAAGACAAGCGCTCCACGAGTAAACAGCAGACTGTCTATTAAGAGTAACCATGGCAATGGCTTCCAAGTTAAAATTAGAGGCTACATAACTTTACTTGACAGGCCTTCATCTAGTTTTGCAGGAATGCTCTGCCATGTGAATTCCCTCCTGTTGATGTTGTAGAGTTTAAAAATTTTTAAATTCATCTTAGAAAGACATTCCAGATGTTTTCCATTTTAAAGAGTTTTTGTGAAGTAATAAGTGGTCGTTTCACAACAACACCACTCTACAGTGATATTGCATGATATGATTGTCTTATATGCTTACTTATTACTTATGATTGCTCAATGATACTCAATATTGTGTGACATGCTTATCTTAGGTAACTCAGCAGTTAAGACAGTTAGAGGCTTGTGCTGAATAACAGGAAACCGGGCCCTGACAACAACAACTGACACACTTCACACTTTTCTGAATACAGTGTCACACACACACACACTCACATGACAGCCCTTAAGGCACACTAGAAATATTCTACACCTATTAACAACTTCCATATAAGGTAACATGGGATGTGCAGCTGGGTGATGTCTCATCAACACATACACAGCTTAGCGGAAGAGCAGTCAGACCCTTACTTAGGTAGCGTGCAGGAAGGGTCTCCAGATATATCTGTATTAATAAAGGTGTGGTTTGAATCTGATCTCTCGTCTCCTCTAAGTCCTTTTCCATCAAACAACTCGGGGAAGTTGTTGTACTTCAACACACTGTAGTGGACAACAGTGTGTATTTGTGCATTTTATATTAAATAAATTTGAACTACTCAAAACTATTCCCCTCTCCCTGTGAGAGAGGAGCAGGGAGGTTGAGATCAACTTTCAACAGACGGCTGAAGAGACCCCAACAGAATGGGAAGGTCACTTTCCCTAAGTGCTATTCATGAGCAGTTGATCGTAAAACTGGCCACCTTTGGCAACAGCCGAGATAAGCCTCTCGGTGCCTGAATTGTTAAAATGACAAAGAAACTAACCAAAGATTACAAACAGCCTATCAGAACTCCCCTTTTTTAGGCCAGACAATTGCATTAGAATGTTAATTAAACCATTGTTTATCTCCTCTTTGTAATGTGAAGGAAACTGACACCTCTTTCTTTAGTGCCAGAAGGATTCTTTTAACTGTTTCTCAGACATCTAAAATTGGGTGTCGACCGTTCTGGAGAGAACCCCTGTTGCGCTGTATGACTAGTTGGTAGAAAAAAGACTGTTTGTTCCTGTAAGATCAAAGGGGGTTTCACTCTGGGATCGGCGCTGTATTGTTTGACCAAAAGTAACGAAGAACAGTAAGGTACACCCTTCCTAATTGGGTGACGAAGAAGTTAACCAAACGACCAATGACTATGGACCTAAGGAGGAAAAAGGGTCCGCCCACATACCTGGAGGATATAAACAACTCATTTTGTGAGAATCGGGACTGAAAGGTGTAAATCTGAAAGGAGGACCAACTTTTCAGTCCACTGCAGTGTTCTGTAATGCCATCTCTTTGTTCACTAATTTTTGTAATTAAGTCTTTTGTTAATTTTGATGTGGACCCAGCCTCTCCTTTCTCAAAATCTGAAAAACGCAACAATGTCCTGCTAACTATTTAATAAACAGTAATAGATTCTGGAAACTCACAAACAGCACGGATCAGTCTCTCTTCCAATAATATGTGGTGCATATCCAGTACAAAAAGTGCAAGACAATTCAACTTCGTGTGCGTGAGGCGAGCACCACTGCGACAGTTTCACGGAACGCACCTGCTTGTTGCTACACCTTGTGCTCGACCACTTCACCTCACTCTAACAGGGACACTTGCTACTGCACATAGACTGCTCCCTGATAAAAGAAAATGTTTCTGCTGACACCTGTTCAGAACCCCCAGCCCCCTCCAAAAAACTGGACTCTGATGGTAACTTGCTTTAACAAGCTAGATAAAAGTGTGTGCAACACACTGCTTTACAATTCATTATTCAATTTTGCGCATAACTATATGATTAATCACAATTTAAAATTTGAATCGTTGCCCAGCACTAGTAAATAATTTAAATAGTAAATCCATTTTAACATTTTACTATGCAATGTCAAAAGTTAAAGACAATAACAATAACAATATCCATTCTGTCTCAGTCAAAAACTGTTCAGTTAACTCTAATTGAGAGCTACTGGCTTTCACATCTTCATTAGAAGTAATGGAGCATCTCAATAACAGAAACATTAGAAAAACAGAAACATTAAATGTAACAGCAACATATTATATATTTTAAATATTCATGAATCACAAGAATTTCACACAATAGGAAATAATTTCAGTTTGTTATATCACAACATGTATCTGAATAGTACTTTTCTACTTGTAATATTTTTTTCTTTCTATAAATATTTTTTTTCTTTCTATAAATAATGTTGCTGCGTCTACAGTAAGATACTGGTCACCAGCCTGGTCACAAACTGCTGTGGGATGGCATCCCATTCTTCAACCAGCATTTGTGGCAAGTAAAAACAAATAAGAAAAAAATATTCATATACAATAATCAACAGCAAAGAAAAGCTGTTGGCATTGTCAGAGAAGATTTTTCATGAGCACAACCCACACTCTACACAAGTAATGACTGGACTTTCATTACTTTTTGTGTTAAGTCTAGAAGACTCCATTACATTTAAAATAGTAATAGTATTGTAATATCAGTGTGTATGTGTGTTGTTTTCCCGACACAGTGGAGTAAACTCACACACTGAAGGAGAGCGGAAGGCCTCATGTCCTTTTACAGCACAGGAGATGATGTCTCCAGGATAAAACTGATCTTTATAAGAAGATGTCTCCATTCTTTCCATTTTCTGTCCATTCTTGAACCAGATGTAGGAAGAACGATCAGGGAGACGACAGCTGGTGTGACAAAGCAGCTCTGCCTCAGTATAATTCTTGTAGACTGTTGATCTGATCACCTGCACCTGGAGATCTGGATCTGTGGAGAAGGAACAGGACAAAACTTAAAACAACTTAAAAACTTAAAAACATACACACATGAATATACACACTCAACACATTTATATTACATATAGTTTTATAGATGTTGAACATTTGAAAATAATTAACATATGAATGAAAATGTTACCTGTGACAGACAAAGTGACTCCAGGTGAACCATAGAAACTTCCACCTGGTTGGTTTGTTATGAACCTGAACTTGTACTCAGCTGAGTCACTCTCTCTCAGGTCTGTGATTCTCAGAGTGCAGATGTTGTTAGAACAACTGTACTGCAAACGACCTGCGTACTCTGAGTCTGTTTTCAGATCCGTATATACATCTCCATTCATTTTAATGAACCAGAATGTTTCCTTAACTGTAGTATCACGGTCATTTATTCTGGATGGGTATGTGTAGGTGCAGCTTATTTCCACTGTTGATCCTTTTAAGGCACAGATCTGAGTAGAGGTGTAAGTCACTCCCCAGCCATTCTGAGCCTGTATCACTGTAACACAGAGCACATCAGAAACTACAGTCAGACTCAACAACATCAGGAGACAGACTTTCATTTGTAGTGGAGGTGCTTCAGTGTGTGAAGCCCTCATGCCATCCCACTTTAAGTCAGTGAGAGACAAAGAAAATCTCAACCCGTTCTCACTCTCCGACTCGTCACATATGAAGTAAGTTTACTTACGTGTTATCTGACGTATGTAGTTATTTTAACCCAAACCATGATGTTTTCCTAACCTTAACCAAGTACTTTTTGTGTCTAAACCTAACCAAACTGCCATGTTTCACGACTTTAATAACATGTGTGGGACCCGCAGTAATGTTGGCCTTGTTAATGGACTGTGTTGGGCATGTTGATGGACACATAACAGTGGGCACCCCCATTCTAATGCAGTTTTAATTGTTTTGATTTTGCTTTAGTAACCTGATGTATGTGCTATTGTACAATAACAACTGTAATATTTTAGTAGGTCAGTTTATGGGTATAATGTGTAAGGCTCACACAGGCACTTTGGGCTGCGTGTGGGGTCCTTCGGGTTAGACAGTAGGGCACACACGTCAGTCAGTAGACCAAAACAGCCTGCTGTACGTAGAGACAACGTTCTGCTGATGTGCTTGTGTTTCTGTATTCAAAGAATACGAAAGTAAAGGAGTTATTGTAAACTTATGTACGCCTGGAAGTCCCTTTTGTGTCCAAGTGTGCAACACATGCCGTTTCAAAATGGCGATGTTTTGAAATGCTAGCGATTTATTTTGAAAGTCTAACCGGACATTGCATATTTATTCTTGCTAACTTTATCGGACGTTGCATATTTGTTGTTGCTAAGCATTGCTAACTTGACCGCAGATCCTTAAACGTCAACAAATGACGCTAATGAGCCTTGACCAAGTGTCAATATGTGACGAGTCAGGAGTGAGAATGTGTTGATAATCTCATAGTACCAACTTTTTTTAGAGGAGCATGAAAATTCAATTATAACTGAGCATAAGATTTTTTTCTGTATCGCACACATTTTCTTATATTTCTGCTTCTGTGTTGGGGACTTTTACCATCTCTTTTTAGAATGGAAAGGAAGACTCAGTAAATCTGAGCTGAGGCAGGACATCATACAGAGGGTGCAGTGCAGGCATGGGCGCCATATATATATAGGGGGGAAAAGTTAGGACAATTCCAAAGTTCCCTGACTGACAGGAGCCCCAAAAAATAATTATAATCTAATATCAAATTATATTATACATTATATAAACCATCATCATTGAGTATAAATATATTTCAAATAGAATAATACAATTAATGATCTCTTTGTTTTGGCAATAGAAGTTAAATATTCCAAATTCCATTGACCAAAAAGTAAACATAGATATTGACAGACCACCCATCTGCATCTGCATGAAATGGTTTGGTCCTGCCTCGTCAGCTCACTGTATCAGTGACTTGTTTAGTTGCAGTCAGTAGATGCGCCAGAAATACAGTGAACACAATGTTGCCTAGTAAACCAAAATCTGGTTTTCAAAAAAGGAAAGAGAGAAAAGAGAGAGAGGAAAGACAAAGTAAAGGATGTCACTCTGTAACCCAGTTTTTCCCCAAGCCGTTCATATATTTCTCAACAAAACGTTTAGCAAGATATTCATATTAAATCATTGTCCCTGCCCCTTTTAGCAGACTAACAACAGATGAGTCAGCAGCAGCCCAGTCTGCACATAACTGTAGCCTCCCTGTCCCAGTGAAGAAAGTGAGCAACACTGTGTTCATGACAGGCCAGTTAGCATCATTCAGGGAGTCTGTGGGGATTTCTCTGTCTCTCTTTTTACCATAACAAAAAAGAAAATGAAAGATTTATTAATGACAGAAATTCAAACACAAATTATTTTCTCACATAATTATCATTATGAAATAAATAAAATTTAAAAAACACCTTCCTGTCTGCACTGGATGCTGGACAGCAGCTTACCTCAGCCTGCATGTAAGTTACAGACTATATTAAAATAATTCAGTTTGATACGTTCATTTAGACTGAATTATGGCCGTTAGTGACATGTATTCATACAGACTTTATTATTCCCATCATGAAGGGCAATTTAGTTGAGAAGCAAATAGTGAACTGCATCCTGTAAGCATACTTGCATGTACAAATCACCAGCAGTAAATATTGTGCTAGTACTAATATTTAACTACAAGAAGCCAGACACTTGCAAGCCTTTAATTAGAGTTATGTAAAGCTTTTGATGGGACAGTTAAGTCCTAGAGAAGTAGTGACAACAGCTGCGCAGAGGGGGTCCAATTAGATTTTTTTGTCAAGGGGCCCAAAATTCCTGGCGGCCCCCCTGAGTGCAGGAACAGCAATGTATTGAAACTGTGAACTTTAACACAACATTAACTTAACAGGATGAAAAGCAGAACATTAAATGTTAGAGGGCAGTGATACATGGCTGCTGCAGAGTGTGAATGGAAACTTTAGAGGAATGCAGAACACTGAGACGTGAGCAACTACTGTGACATGTAGATAACAAACCACTTATTCTAGAGAGAGAAATAACTACTGAGGAACTTTGGCTGATCCCCATGTCTGGAATATCTGTCAGTAAATCTGTGACATATTCAATATTATCTGGAATACAATTTAATTTAACACTCCCTTAATTTTACAGTTGGTTGTAGTTTGAATGTGGCAAAATTCTCTTTTCAGAGTTTATTTCCAGTCAGCAGCAGCAGCACACCGAGCTTAGTCAATGTTTGTAGGTGGGGAAGACGAAGAGAAATATCTGTCTCCTTAGCAGCTAGATTCCTCAGAATTGAGTTTGGAGGATTGCAGAAGGATGAAGGAAGTTCCACAGAGTGCTGAATTTTATTTATAACAAAGTATTCAGAGGCTTGTTTTGTTTGTACAGTAATTCTGTCTATCCACACATATATAGTTAACTGTCTTTAATGTTGCACATTCTTCAGTTTATAAAGATTATGATGTTATGGTAAGATAAGTTTACAGAAATGTTGTTGGTCTCCAAAACAGCTCTCTGTTGGACGTCTTGTAAAGAGTTCAATTTAAAGAGAGAAGTTAGTGTTTGGTGTTGCAGGGGTCGCATCACACATCAAATCTTATTATTTACTAAAAATCTCACCTTCCTCTGATTTTCTGAAGTGTGCTAACACAATATATAAAGATGGACAGTACCTTGTACAGAGAGAAGGAAGACAACAAATCCACTTGCTGCTGCTGTTAAACTCATAGCTGCTCCTCATGTCTGTTAAATCACATCAGCAGGTAGATCAGATTCATGAGAAGTCCTGCATGTCAGTTAGTCACTAAAAACACTTGTAATGAATTAAAGCTGCAAGCAGCGTTGGGCGGGCCCTCGCACTTGTAAGCGCGTCCGCGTGTGAGCCGGCCGAGTTGCATATTCTGGAGCTCTGCCGGTGCGGCTGTGAATTTGCTACGCAGTTATGACGCCGCATGAAGGTGTTATATGTCACTTCCTGTGTCCCCTATGTGGAGCTACATAGCACTTGCCGCTATGAATATAAATCGGTATTGGTGTGTAAATATCTGCGGGGTGGGAGAGTTATCAAGCACGTAAAGTTTGTTTCAGATGTGAGCATGTACACTGAACAATAATGTACCCAAACAATAAAATAAATTCCTTTTATATTTCCCTGCCTTGTTGTTTATGTGTAGATACAGAGGAAGAATGTGAGAACAGCACACATTTCATCGTTACTGTGTGTTAGAGCATGGGAGAACAGTGGATACTTTTAATACAGCCCACACCCCTAATACTGTGTAACTATAACAAGTAAAGAACAGAAGAAAAAGATGTTCTTTCTTTACAACTGTCTGCATAGCTTATTCATATTGTGTAATGAATGAAAATAAATAGGCCTACTAGGCTCCTCTCTACTTTGACATTTAAGATTAGCTTGTTTGATCCACCTTCATACACATGTGACATTACTGTACAACTTGAGAAAGGTGAGTTGTTTTCTGCTCCAGCCTGCCTAAAAGAAAAGCGTTTTTGGGATTAAATGGACTTTTTAGCTGCTGCAGTGCAGGATGAACTCAGAATAGACCCATTTCTCACCTTATTATTCTAAATCATGCAACGAAGAAGAAGAAATGCATAATAAATCCTGGGACAAAATCTGTCCACAAATACTGTACAGCATGTAGTCTGATGAACAAGACTTGTGTTATAGCTGACTTAGGCAGTGAAATGTTTAATTTTTTAAATTTATGTGGTCATAGTTGTCCACAACTCAAATCAGAATATAAGAAGAAATGTTTTATACCACCTCAAGAAGGCTTCCTATCAGAAAGGTAGGAAGGTATTTCAAATGTACAACTGCAGTACTTAAATCTAAGTAAAGTAATTTCCCTGACATTTTTGTGTTACTTTACTTTTAATAGATGCATGTAACAGGTTTTATACTTCCTGTGAGTATAATCCAATCAATCTTATTTTCATACTGTATATCCGTTGTGTAATTTGATAAATTGTGTTGTATGTGGTGCTCGCATCGGGTACTACTGAGACTTTATTGCCCTCTTCAGAGAAGACTCTGACTGCAACATGCGTCTTTGTAAAGAGAGAAACAGACAGAAAAAGTCTCTAACTCTGCCTGTCAGCTCGCTCTGCTCCGTTAAAACTGAATTTACCATACAGAATTGAATACGAGTGCACTCCAGATTTAGCTGCAGCTAGCTGACCGTGTGCTTCTCCCTATACCGCAGTTCTGTGTCCATGCATGCAGCAAACTGAAAGCACTGTCTGTCGGAGCGTCTACGTGAAAAGAGAATTAAGACATGGCTGGTAGTGTCTTCAGAGTTGTTAAACACCTCAGCGCACTGAAGGAAGCCATCTGACTGTGTGAGGGGCAAGATCGTTGATGTCTGCAGGCAGAGTAGGAGCTCTCCTGTCTGACTGATCCACCAATAGCAGAGAAGATGACCCCTTGAGACACAGCCCCTCCTCATTTGCATAATGAGGCAGAAATGCATACAGAAATGTAAAAAGGACAGGCAGAAATAAATACCATGGGTGAAAATAAATAAGGTAGAAAAATACAAAGGAAGAATAAAACAGACAAAAATATTAAAACACACACATAAATAAATATATTTAAAAAATTAGTAATAAATAAAGTTGAAGATTATAACGGAGAATAAATAAATAAGGTAATTATAACAAAGGTGAATAAGTAAAGGCACTAATTAAAATATATACATTTATGTCTCCTTGTATAATTTAATTACTACCAACATTTATTTATTTACTTTATTTTTTTGTGTATTTAATTGGATGCTTATTTATTTATTGAGCATTTATTTACTTCTGTATTTATTTCTGACTGTGTCAGGATCGGTCCTCCATAGCGGGGTGGAAGAGTTATCAAGCACGTAAAGTTTGGTTAAGATGTGAGCATGTACACTGAAGTTACAACAACTTCCTGTGTCATGGCGAAGACTTGATCTTTGACGCCACGCCACGGACACACCCATTGACGAAAACTCGCAAATAGCACAACTTTTCATCTTCAATGCCTTTAGAAGGCACAGCAGAAATTTGAGGTCGGTTGGACTAAATCCCTAGGAGGAGTTCGTTAAAGTACGAAGTGTGTAAATCATCCAAAATATGACGTAAAATTCAAAATGGCAGACTTCCTGTTGGTTTTAGGGCATTGCTCCAAGAGGCTTTTTTGTGCGTCTGGACAAGATACACGTACCACAGAAAATTCGTGCACATAGGTGAAACGTGCGGCGGGGGCTGCTTCGTTAAAAGTCACTTCCTGTTGCCAGCAGGTGGCGCTATGACTGTGGGTGAATTGTCGGCATGTACATGTGTTCAGGGCGGGACTCTCATCCTACATGTACAGTTTGGTGCAGATGTGATCATATACACTGAAGTTACGACAACTTCCTGTGTCATGGCGAAGAGTTGATCTTTGACGCCACGCCACGGACACGCCCATTGACGAAAACTCGCAAATAGCACAACTTTTCATCGTCAATGCCTTTAGAAGGCACAGCAGAAATTTGACGTCGATCCGACTAAATCCCTAGGAGTTCGTTAAAGTACGAAGTGTGTAAATCATCCAAAAATGGCCGTAAAATTCAAAATGCCCGACTTCCTGTTGACTTTAGGCTATGGGTTCTTGAGGCTTTTTTGTGCGTCTTGATACGATACATGTCCCCAGAAAATTTCGTACATGTAGGTTGAACGTGAACGAGGGGCTAATCTTTTCCAATTTTCTAGGTGGCGCTAGCGAGTCATTTTGCCACGCCCATGTGCGAAACTTGTAGAATACGAAATTTTTCACCGGTTCTGACATGTTTGCAAATTTTGGTGAGTTTTCGAGTACGTTTAGGCCATGTCAGTTGAGCCTACTTTGCAGAAAAAAATAAATAAAAAAAAAAAAAAAATATATATATATATATATATATATATATATATATATATATATAATCTGAGCAAATTCAATAGGGACCTCGGAGGGTCGTGCTCGGGCCCTAATAATCTGAGCAAATTCAAAAGGGACCTCGCACGGTCGTGCTCGGGCCCTAAAAAGGGAGGAAGCTGTCTTTGAAGACAGTCTGTCTCTGTGCTTAATACAGTTTTCTAAAAGCAGACGTTGAGGTGTTAAAAGCCGCCCTGACTTTCTTCCTCTTTACATCATTAATATGCAGGATGTTTGTTAAGGTGGTAGGCCTAGTTGTAGATGACAACTTGTACATCTCCAAGTTGAAATGAAGAAATGATTCTTACTGTTGTTTTGCAAATGATGCATGTGTAGTGGAGTTAATAATTCTACTTGCCGTCACTGTTATTTGTTACAGTTACCTATTTTTATACTGTGTATTTTATTATGTATTTTGTCTATTTTTCAGAGAGTAATGGACATTGTTGCCATGGAGACCTGTGTGTGTAGCATATGTGCCCTCTGCTGTGTCCCTGCAGATTTGAGCGGTGCACCGAAAAGATCTGATACAGCGGTCGCATTATCAACAACTGTTGATAAGCTGGCTGTCACGAGCTACAGCTATGTATTTCACAGATATAAGCAGAACAGCAAAAGAAGGACTAATGCCCAGGAGGTTCTGGCAATGACATGAGGGAGTGACATAATGTGTTCATTATGTTGTTGTTAGTTTGTTGTAGCCTACAACAACAACAGTTTAGGATACTGGTTAATTTAAAAATGTAGGCTATTTGACTTTTTTTGAGCTGTAGACCTAATGAAATGAAGCAATTATAAAATGAATAAACCCTATAACTGCAACACTGCCATTGTCATCATTCAGTTTAAAGTGCTCTCACACAGCTGAGGGCTTCATTTCCCTTTGATATAAACTGGAGCGTTACATTCGCTGCTGTGAGCAGAGATCAGGAGCGTGAAAAAAACAAACAAAAAAACCCTCAACATTTCTTGTTGACAACAACACACAGGGCATCTGTGTGTGGTTGTTACTTTCTGTTTCTGAGTGTGAGGCTGGCTGGTGTGTTTTGGTTTTTCTGTCGCTCTGCCTTTCTCTCTCTCTCTTCCTTGTGGCTACCTAGTTTCTACCTTTGCAGTTTGACAGGAGGCGTGACTGGTGGGGAAGTATGGGGCTGGCTCACTCACCTGTCTGGCAGACTGATTAGTACACCTGATCCGTATCATGTCGTTGTGTGCTGCTTCATAAGCCCTGCAGTTCTCCTCAGTCTTTGCTGGATTGTTATGTTGTATAGCGTAGGTCTCTAGCTGGCACCCAGCCTTGTTGCTACCATTGTACTCTGTTACACCTTGTGATTAATTTAATCTCTGTCTTTGGTTTTCTTAGTCTGGAGAGGACGCCTTCCCTTATGCCCATACCTGCCTGTTTTTCTGGAGGAGCACACACTGCCTGCCTTCCCTGCCTATCGTCGAGTCTGCCACCCAGCTGAATCACTCGCTCACACCTTGTCTTGCCTGCCCCTCAATAAACTCTGTGAAAGGCCCCCCGTCTCTGTCTGCTTCTGGGTTCTGGTTAAACCATATCTGACAGAATCTCAAAATAAAAATCGAATGTGTACCCAAAGATCAAATTTTTCAGCCCGAGTTAGTTCCTGTGTTAAGAGACACAGGGAATAAGAAGACAGCGTTACAGTTAAAGGTAAACACTGGAGGATTGCTGTTTGTTTTATTTTTTTTACTGTAAATGGATGTGTCTAATATGTCAGATTTCGGTAGGGGCACCAAACTGTGGTTTAGTCAAGGCACCCAGAGGGGGAAAGCCTGTTACATCTACCCCTCATCATACTATACTACAATAAATAATGATGTGTGAGAACATTTGCACTGCTGCAGATGTGGGAGCAGAAGAGCAGTCTGCACCTTCTGTCCAAGATGCTGACCATGTACCGGTTACTTTCCTCAGTGACTTGGTGAAACAAATTGGGACCAGTATAACTGTGCAACCATGTTGAGGTGGTGTTGAGCAAGTTACATACAAAGGAGAGCATTCTATGTTGTGAATGTTGGGCTATGTAGCAAAACTTCTGTAGAGTTGAAATCAGGCCCACAACTTGTGTTTGACATTCTCAGACAACACTTCAGTGACTCTGTAACCACTTCCATGCCCCTTGCTTACTTTTATGACACAAAGCCTTACCCCGCTGAGACTGCTGCTGGATTCGGCTTAACAAAGCCATTAACATTGCTGTGGTTGGACTGACGAGACAGGGTAAGACCCTTGACAACCCTTCACGTGAAGTCTTTGTCCTGAAGCTGAGCTGTCTCTAGTCTTCAGCTGTAAGCCACTAGAGGAGTGGACCACCATGGATGTTCAAATACGATTGGATGTGCATCACCGTAAAAGACGTCACCTGCAGCATCAGTCTGTGTGCCCATCTGACAGTTTGCAGGCCACCCAGCCCACAAGATTCCTTTACAGCCATGTTCAGAGTACAGAGAGCCCACCCAGTCCTCAACCATAGGCACATGGTAGACCGCTCTCAAATAAAGGTCAGTTGTGTAAACATGTCATCACGCTGTTTGAGCGTGATGACATGCTTGAGATATCGTGGTGCTTGTGTCATATGTGCTAGTGATGATCAAGACACTGTGTCTCACTGTAGGTGTGAATGTCTTTGCTTCCGCTGTCATGCTTCTGGAAATCAAGTAGTGACTTGCCCTGTCCCCCCGTTGCCGACCCGCCTGCTGCTCAGCCTGGTGGTCCACATGAGCAGGGGACTAGTGGAGGGCCAGATGACATGTCCCAACAGAATCAAGTTTATGGTGACCTTGAACACATGTGCACTGACCCCCCTTCTTTAAGGGTAATTTTGGATTTATTCACGCACTTTAAAAACATTTATTAAAAGCTTTTTCTTTTTATCTTTATCTACAGCATTATATGTTGAAATTTATATTGTGTGTATATATATATATAATATATATATATATATATATATATATATATATATATATATATGTTGTATATTAACTTTTTGGGAGAAAACTGGTAGTTCCATGTAAATGTTCCATGACGTTGAGCACCCCCATCTCGTCGCCAAAATGGTATGATCCTCATTTTGCTGTGAAGCTTCGACTGTGAGATTGACAGTGGAATCAGGCTCCGCTATCACCACAAGCTTGGCTTTCTGTTGGTTTCATCTTCTGGTATCATTTAACACTTTACATTTTCATTTGCTATTCACATCACATGTCACTGATCTCTCTCTGCGTTCCATCACATCAATTAAACGCTTTTTTTAAACAGACTCTTTAATTGTTTTAGACTTGTTACTGTCATTTTTGGAGGAGGTTTGCAACTCACCAATCATCCTACCACTGCCTCTCCACAGGGGTACCCCAAAGCTCAGTGCTAGGGCCCCTTTTCTTCTCAATTTACACCACCTCACTGGGGCCGATCATTCGCTCGCACGGCTTCTCTTACCACTGCTACGCAGACGATACGCAACTCTACCTATCCTTCCCGCCAGATGACCCCACCGTCTTGGTGCGGATCACAGACTGCATGGATGAAGGCTTTCCACCTTCAACTAAACCTCTCTAAGACTGAACTCTTGATAATTCCAGCCAAGCAATCTATCCACCATAACATCAAACTACAAACTGGCTCCTCAACCATCACTCCAACCAAGGTGGTGAGAAACTTGGGTGTCATAATTGATGACCAGCTGTCCTTTTCAGACCAGGTTGCTGCCGTCTCTCAGTCAGTGCATGTTGTTCCTCAAATGTAAGTCGCTTTGGATAAAAGCGTCTGCCAAATGAGTAAATGTAAAGGAAAAAGCTCTTGCAGAGATCTTTCAACTCAGTTTATTCATTGAAGGTTATCAAAATATATTTCCATTGTATACTTTCAACACACCTGAAAAATTCGTTTCTCACAACTTATTTGGTCACTAAACTATTTCACTCCTCCCTTCTTATTCAAATATAAAAAAATTCACAAGCTGTAGTCTTTCCCCATATAGGCTAACACTACCCATGAGGATGACCTAATTAGGATGAGGAGGATGTGATACAATTTCCCCAATACTAAGTAACAGTTTGAAACAAGAAAAAAATTAAATAGATAACCTTGCTTGTCCATAACAACAATAAAAATAATAATAGGCTACCAATCAAATTACCCAAAAATCACTAATGCGATATTCAGGTTTTGAACTTCCTGTGGGAAGTATGTATATTTCAGTATCTGTACATTCTTGGTTAAATGCCAAGTGAAGTCTCTTTTCTCTCTCTTCTCCTCTGTGTGTGTGTGTGTGTGTGTGTGTGTGTGTGTGTGTGTGTGTGTGTGTGTGGTTGATCTGTGAGTTTCCTGTGCCGCTAAACCAGTACAGTAAATACTAGAAAAGCTGTGCGGGTTAAAATATTAATGCACAGTCACGAGGCAGTAATTCTCAATAATAGATCGGATGTAGGTCGGGGGTCCGGAGAGGATGGCGGACGGTCCGCCTATTAGTGAACTCTGGTGTACATGAATAGGCAGGTCACCAGGGGCAAAGAAGAACGATCCATCTGACGAGTCTAAGGCTCTACTGCCATGGAATGGGCGCTGTCAGCGTTGTGTGGTCAGCAAGCCTCCTGCATCTAAGGCTAGAGCGCTGCTCAAGAGTGTTAAGAGCTCCAGACCTTTTGAGTTGGTTTGCATTGACTTCTGCCTAGCCAAAGACTTATCCAACAAGTCTTGTGATGAGTGACTGACCATTTCACTAAACTGGCCCAAGCATCTCTCTGTCCCAACCAGTCAGCAAAGGCTGCCGCTCATGCTCTGGAACTCTGGATCAGTTTCTTCTGTGTTTATGGCTTTTCAGAGAGAGTGCACTCAGATCAGTTTGCAAACTTGGAAATATGATCAGAACACTCTCACCCAGAGACAAGTACAGATGGCCCCAGCTACTGAGATCTCTCACCTTCTCCTACAATGCCACAGTTCACAAAACCCAGGCTTTCAATGGTACTTTACCATACCTCCTGTGGTACTATACCATACATCCTGTGGTGCTACACCATACATCCTGTGGCAAAGTTAATGTTAAACTCAGCTGGAGGTCATAAATCCTTTGGATCTCCGCAGTGCTTCTGCTGTCTTGCCTGTCTGTGAGACCTTCTGCCTGTACAGGGCAATCACTTATGTTGTGTATTGTCAAGCTCGCAGTAGAATAGTTTGCATAGGTTCTGCATTTTTTCTGCGATGGAACTCACTAACCCTAACACCTGCAGGCATACAACACATACACATACAAATGTATGTAGATTAATGCAGAATTTTCAACTTGGGCCTTCGCAGAAAAACATAATGAATCAATTACTTGTTTTAAGCAGGACAACTGGCTATATGGTAAATAGAATACAGTTTTTACCTGGGATATGGACCACTGCATTGACACAGTGCTATGATGATGATTTCAGTCAGGTAATATAGCTCAAGGGCCATGAAGGAGTTATAATAAGTTTATAACAGCCTTTCACAGTCTACAGTTTTACAGTGTTCTCGGCTGTTGATCACTACCAATAATTACGGTTTCAAAAACAATCTGTGACAGTTTTTAATTCTTTTCATTTCAAAATGCCATTTGCTGTGAATTCTTGTTAGCTCCTTTAGAAGCAATGTAGTATTTTTGTAGTATGTTAGGGCTAACATAACTACAGCACTTGGTGCAAAGTTACCGTTACCACAGTGTGTTAGTCAGCTAACTTACCTTCAGGCAATCCTAGGCAATCCTCCATAGATAAAATTAGAAAACATATTTTTGTTGGTAATATTTATTACTGATGTTCTTCTCATGCATATGTAGCTGTACAATCACTACAAGCAGTGTCAGGGTCCAGTACATGGGATCTGAGCCAGGGATAGTTTTTGATATATAATATTTAACTATTTTAGCACTCTAACTGACTCAGGCTTGCTAGTGTCGGAAAAGGCTCAGTGCAGTAGCACAGGAACAGAGGTGTGGACCCAAGTTGCAGACACTGATGAGGGGGTTGCAGTTCAAATAAAGATTTATTTAGTCCAAACAAAACAGGCTTACTACTTATTTCAAGGCGAAAGTCCAAAACAAAAGGGTAATTCCAACAAGGCTGGGTACAAAGTCCAAACACGGATTATATCTAACAAAAAGCAAGGGAATCCAACACAAGGGAATAATCCAAAATCCAAGGAAACAGAATACAAGGCAGAACACTCAACATAAGACGATGACACCACGAGGATTAAACAGAACTGAGGGCAATACACACACACACACACACACACACACACGACAATTAACACAGGTGAGGCACATAAGCAATCAAACAGAAAGGAAACAACGCCAGACAAAAACACATGAAACTGATCACTACAAAATAAAACAGGAA
>NW_024040040.1:63500990-63585427 GCF_014851395.1 Micropterus salmoides | reverse complement strand
TAGCCTTTATGATATAGGCTTATGATAAATTATTATGCATAACGTTGCCTTGAGATATATTTCACAAAGAACTGGCCACACAGGTTTAAGGAACAAATGTAGGAATTGTTGAGCAACCAATCCGAATTGGTAAGAAAGGCTCTGGAAGGTTTCACCTTTAAAAGAAACCCCCAACATGTTAGGTAATACTTTTTACTTCATCTAAGTGTATTGTATGAATAAAGTATATAGACGTAGGCTAGCCTTTATACATTTTAGAACCTCACCTGTTTCCAGGAATCTTAAAGTCACATTCACCAGGAGAAATGCAGTCTCTGAAATTTGTGTTTTGAGTGGAGTAACCATGGTCAGTAAATGCTTGAAAGCTGGAGGCGCAAAACGGGCAAAGTTCGCAAAAGCTGCAGTGTCCTCAGAGCTTAGTTCTTTACATAAATTAGGATACGCCCCTTATGCTTCGCATTGCATTATCCAAGGTTTACTCCACAGTCTCCTCCTGGCTCGTCTTGATTGCTCTCTCTCCTGTACACGCCTAACAGCTTTAAGGGCCAGGTAGACCATGGCTACTTTTAGCATATTTAACAAGCCCTCCTCGTCGTCCATGTCAAATAAGGCAAAAAAAACAAACAACCTGGGCTAAATAAGATAAAGTAAGAAACAAAATTTGTCTTGTCAGTTGCTGTCTGGTCCGTGTGAACTGATGTGGTTTTCTGAACATTCTATAGACTGAAACTAATTACTGCCAACTTTGGAATGTTGGTGTTAGTGGGCGCAGTCTGAGCAGTGTGCAAGCACCTTTAAACATTCCTTTTAATCATGGGCGTACAGTGGGAGGAGGCAATAAACATATAATTTCTCAAGAATTTTTGAGGGGGACACAAATAATACAGCCAAATTGTATTTTTATAGGATACGTGTACACAGAGGAAGTCTTGCTATTATCTTTCTGGCCAACAACACAAAGCAATAGTTGTTTAAATATGACTTAAGTTCATAGGTTCACCACGCAGTCATATTATCCTAAATAACCTGCGTCCTCTAGGCTACATATAAGTTTCTTCTGGGACAGGACGTCTCTTACTTACATACATACAGGTGCTGGTCATATAATTAGAATATAACTGACAACTAATGAAAACCCCAAAATCAGTATCTCAGAAAATTAGAATATTGTGAAAAGGTTCAATATTGAAGACACCTGGTGCCACACTCTAATCAGCTAATTAACTCAAAACACCTGCAAAGGCCTTTAAATGGTCTCTCAGTCTAGTTCTGTAGGCTACACAATCATGGGGAAGACTGCTGACTTGACAGCTGTCCAAAAGACGACCATTGACACCTTGCACAAGGAGGGCAAGACACAAAAGGTCATTGCTAAAGAGACTGGCTGTTCACAGAGCTCTGTGTCTAAGCACATTAATAGAGAGGCGAAGGGAAGGAAAAGATGTGGTAGAAAAAAGTGTACAAGCAACAGGGATAACCGCACCCTGGAGAGGATTGTGAAACAAAACCCATTCAAAAATGTGGGGGAGATTCACAAAGAGTGGACTGCAGCTGGAGTCAGTGCTTCAAGAACCACCACGCACAGACGTATGCAAGACATGGGTTTCAGCTGTCGCATTCCTTGTGTCAAGCCACTCTTGAACAAGACACAGCGTCAGAAACGTCTCGCCTGGACTAAAGACAAAAAGGACTGGACTGCTGCTGAGCGGTCCAAAGTTATGTTCTCTGATGAAAGTAAAATTTTGCATTTCCTATGGAAATCAAGGTCCCAGAGTCTGGAGGAAGAGAGGAGAGGCACACAATCCACGTTGCTTGAAATCCAGTGTAAAGTTTCCACAGTCAGTGATGGTTTGGGGTGCCATGTCATCTGCTGGTGTTGGTCCACTGTGTTTTCTGAGGTCCAAGGTCAACGCAGCCGTCTACCAGGAAGTTTTAGAGCACTTCATGCTTCCTGCTGCTGACCAACTTTATGGAGATGCAGATTTCATTTTCCAACAGGACTTGGCACCTGCACACAGTGCCAAAGCTACCAGTACCTGGTTTAAGGACCATGGTATCCCTGTTCTTAATTGGCCAGCAAACTGGCCTGACCTTCACCCTATAGAAAATCTATGGGGTATTGTGAAGAGGAAGATGCGATACGCCCGGTCACCGGTCGGAGCCGAGTAATATTTCAGTCCTCAGCTGATCAATCTGCGCATCTCTAGCTGTAGAAGATGACTTCCAGTTCAATAAGCTGTTAAACAAGCTACCGAACAAGCTAGGTAATGTTATAATAACAGATAAATAATCGGTTATCATAACTTTTTGCAATGATTAATTTATTAATCACTCAGCTGCAGGCTATAAAGACAAAATAATCAGTTCATCCAATGTTTAAAGTGCATAACACAGCCCTGCAGCCATCTTAACATTACTGGAGCTCCACAACTGAAGGATTTGAACTGGTTTTCTCCAACCAGACTCCTGTGAGGGAAAGCAGGCAGTGGACCAAACCACTGTCAAACAAGAGAGGGGGGACTCAAAATGTTTCTAAACTTAAAACACACTTTAATTGCCCGCTTTGCATTTGCATTGTTTTACTATTTACAGAATTATTCTAAGTATATATAATTTCAACCTGTGCTTTTAATATAAAATCTATTGTTAAATTTCCATTTATGAGGCCTTTGACTCTCATATTGTTTTCTCTCCCCATCAGTTGGAGTCTGATCCTGTTTATACCAACATCTCAGCCTTGAAATAAAACTGTATGTGACTTGAGTGGGAAACAGTCACAGCAGAGGGACTCACCTGGATGGAAACAAGGAGAAGTACAACATTGAAGTAGTGGAGAAGCGGGGCTGTGAACAAAGTGGATAGATTTACTTTTAACTCCAAACTTTTTTTTTTTTTCAAATTTTTAAATTTTATTAGCAGCAGCAGGTGGACGTCAACAGCAGCATAACTGAAGATTGTAGAATGTAAGCTTTATTTTTACCTGTGCAGGTATGTTACATACGCTTAGTATTTAACTCAATATGCTAAATGTTTTTTAAAATTCTAATATAATAAAGTGCTTTTAAGAAATACTGGTTGCCCTTCATAACACACATTTCCTGGCCGGGAAAACCAATAAAGTCTGTTCAAAAGATACATGTTTAACAGGAGAAGAATTAAGTATTTCACACACATGTACAGTCTATATTTAAACACTGAAACCAAACAGAAGCCCAGCTCTGTCACACGATGGATTATTAGGGCCACGTTGAGGAGTAAAAAATTATGAGATTATGAGGATAAAGACGTAATATTACGAGAATAAAGTTGTATTTTTATGCTACATGTTAGGGGAAATATCAGAAGAGCAGCCTGCTGCTTCCTTGCATTAAAATGAGGAACGTGGAGCATCTTGTGAGCCAGCCTTAAGCCAGCCTCCTTCGAAAACGACGTCATGCCAGCCCTCGCGCTGTTTTGAGATGCAAACTGCGTGCTACTCCTCTCCCTACCTACTTCCATCTCCGTTTGCATGTTCATTTGGAGGGTCTGTCACATTGACTGGCCCAATCCCAATGTCCACCCTCACAGACTCACAGACTTTGAGGCGCGTTCTCGGGAAGTCCGCGAGGGCTTAGGGCTGTCCCACTGTCAAATCGTCAAGTGTACGAGGGCTCTCTCGCGGACATTTTGAGCCCTTTTTAGACCATTTTCATAAGTCCGCATTTCTGCAGACTTTCCCTGAGGGAACTGCCCACAGTTCATAGCGGTATGCCGTGAAACCTGAACACCCTGAACACCCTGTTGTTTATACAAGCGCAATGCATTTCCCTGCCTTTTGAACGCCATTGTGTTCACAAATTTTCGCAGCTGATTGATGGGCGTGTCACAGGTGTTACACAAACAAAAGAAAACATATTTCGAAGCCTGTTGTGCTATGTTGCGCAACGTTGCAAGGAAACATGTTGTTCAATCCGAAAATGTTGCAAACTGGTGCAAAACTTTTTGAGATTGAACTCGCTCCGGCGGAAGCCCGGAAGAGAGAGAAATCTGTGTTATAAGAGAAGAAGAAGAAAAACGGTAAACAAACAACAAACAAGCATCGACACCAACACTGATGTTAACATTGTTAGAATTTTTCTTAACTTAAGATTGTACATAGAACACATGAAATCGGAGGAATGCAACCACCTTATTACATACTTAGTTTATTCAGCTATTTATTTTAGTTTTTGCTTAATGATGCTGTTTTGACCAACAATAGTGTATTGATTATTGAAAAATGTAGATTGACATTTACCTCTCCTTCACTCTGTAGGGCAAGAGCCTGCAGGACTTAAAAATCAGGTAAAAACATAAAATAAAAAGGGTGTAACGTGTTTCAGCATCGTCAAGGTAACAAAGTGCTGTCCCGTTCCTGTTTACAGCATTTTGAGCCCTTGCAGCCTCTTGCACTCAATCACTTTCCAAGTGATGTCAGTAAAGTCTGTGAGGGTTCAGGGTGCTGAATCAATGGCATAGCCTCAGCTTAGCCCCCTTCCCTACGCCGTCACATATGCCATAACCTCCTATATATATATATATATATATATATGGGTATAACTATACCCATATAACCATAAGCACTGTGATTGGTCGGCTGGCTAGCCGTGCAATGCCTCCGAGCCAACCGGAAGTGCCCCATGCTTTGTAGTAACCTTTACTAGCGACCAAAAACAGCGGCTGTAACACGGTGGATCAATATATTTGACTGTCGCAACCCAAGCGAAATGACTCGTTTCACTATCAGAATGTGATGCATTTTGTCGATAACATTTCAAAAGGCTACACCAGCCGCATGTATACAATTTTATCCCCATTCACGTTAGCGGAGCGCTAAACCGCCGGCAAAAGTCAACACAGTGGACGCTGTAGCACTACTACCGACTAGCATTTGGGGGTGTAATTGACCCATCGCTAAGAAATGCCCCAAATGCACAGCTGGCCAATCACAGCGCAATATAGGACTCGCCCTAACTGAAGGCCGATACTTTCATGGATGCGCTCCATTGACTCTAATGTAAAAAGAGTCATTTTCTAGCTTTTTTTGGCAATATTTTTCTAAGATCAAACACTGTTGCTGGGGCACTTGCAATAGTTACAGTTGCTACCCACAGAGGTTGGTAGGAGAAATACAATTTATTGTCTTTCCAAAACCTAAAATACATCCAGAAAAATGTCTGCTGTGGATCGTTCCTAATGTAATGTTAGTTAGCTAACGCTAGCTATCTTCCTACTCAGTGGAACATAATAAAGCCCTACTGTTCTGCTTTTTAATGATTGTAATAATGAATAAAGGCCTACCCAGCTTTACAGGAACAGTGTTGATCGTTCATATCGTTGTCTTTTGTCTCAGTCATCGGGGGATGCGGTGGTTCACTTTTACTCTGTGATTGGTAGGCCTTAGCTTTTAGCTTTCATTTTTTTCACGTCCGTTTGAGTCAGTTTGATAGCCTGAATACAACCTTCAAATGTACAATGCAACTGCAAAACTGTCTGCTTCTTTCTGAGATCGCTTCTTCCAACTAATATGACAATATTTCTCCAGGGAGTACTGTAATAAAAAGTGGCAGCGCCAACAGTTTGTTGGTAGCAGTAACTAAGGGGGGCTTAGCGAAGGGTCAATTGCAGAATGACGGGGACACCAACGCACAAGTATAAATGCCTGGCTGCGGGCATAGCCTACGGCGTAGCTACGCACGTAGACCCTACGCAGGAGCATAAATCAAGCTTTAGGCCCCGTCCACACTACAATGTTTTAGTTTAGAAACGGAGACCTTTTGCTACATTTGCAACGACTACAACGATGAAAACGAAGACCTAAAACGGAAAAGTTTGGAAATGCTGCTGACCCTGTTTTGCGTTTTGAATCTCGCGTTTTAGTGAAGACAGGCAAAAACGGAGGACTTTAGAAACGTAGACGCAGACGCTCACATTTAGCTTCTGATTGGGCGTCATGATTAATGGCGTATCCTTCCCTGATTCGTCAGCCACCCATCACATGACCCCTCCCCAGAAGAAAACATAGAACAACAGCCTGGACTACCAGTAACGTTAGTGACTGTAACATGGATAACGAATTACAAGCGTTACTGATCTTGATGTCTTTGCTAGCAGCTGTTGTGCAAGTAGATCCTGCATTTTACAATGCTATAACTGCCTACATGCGCTGGAGGCAAGCTGTTATTCGAGCGGTCTGTGACAATGCATTTGGGCTATCCCGACAAACTGTTTCAGTAATCATCCGACAGGTCTGTAAGGCCATCGCCATTTTCCTGGGTCCAGACTACATTAAAACACAGAGCACAGAGGCCGAGGTGAAGGATCTTGTTGTGAACTTCTATCGAACACATGGGATGCCACAATGCCTGGGGGCAATTGACTGTACACACATCGAAATCAAACAACCCTTAGCCAACTCAACAGACTACATCAACCGAAAGGGAAAACATTCTTTGAATGTACAAGCTTTGTGTGACCACCAGTATCGTTTCATGGATGTTGTTGTAAAATGACCAGGGAGTGTGCACGACGCGGGCATATTTGCCAACTCGAAACTGTGTACTGACCTAAAAAATGGGACAATACCCTCCTGCCCTAGAGAGCCTATCTCTTTGCAAGGCGCGCATGGGGATCGAATTGTATTCCTGGAATGGCCTTGTTATTGGCGTGTGCCCATAGTTATATCAGTTATTGTACATGGTGTGTGGTGACTGTGGCATATAATGGGGGGTAGGCCTACCTGAACCCAACAATATGCTGTACTAGCAGTTCAATATTTGAGTTCAGACGGTCCATTGTCTGCATAAAGTCGTCATCTGTTGCCTGTAGTCTGTTAAGAAGCTGTCTCTTTATGTCTTCCTGTGCAACGGAATCCGTGGAGAGTTTTCTCTTCAGTCATTCTCTCTTCAGTCGGCCTGTGGCCACACAGGGTAACTGTGAGTCTCTGGCGTCGATTCTCCGTCATCTCAACAGACACAGCACTCTCTTCAAACTGGTCCGCAGATGACGACCCAGCGCCAGTTGGGCTCGAGAACTCCTCAGGGGCCTCCGCCACCACGTCGCCAGTTTGGATACCCCCAGGAATCGCATGCGTTGCAGGAGAGCCTCCCCAAATCAACTCGCAGAGCTCAAAGTAGAGCAAAACTACTCACCCATGGCCACTTCGACGACCAGCATCGACAGCTCACCTGTAGCTGATTCGTACGGCCTTGAGTTTTGTCAACTGCCCTGTGAACACAAAACACGAACCAGTTTAACGTTAATGTTTTTTGTATAACTAGCGTTACTCCTCCCCGCAACACAAAAGAAGTTTGAACAACTTTCTCACATTAGCTAACTGTTAGTTTTGCCAGCCATACATACCTTTAATAATTTCGTCCTTTATTGTGGGGGTAAACCTTTCCCATTGTTCTGGCTTCCTCTGGCGATGGATAATGCTCCTTTCCAATATACCTTTCCAATATGTTGCCATATTTGGTTTGCGACGACTCCCAATCTGTGTTTTCTGCCGCCATGGCTGTTTTGTACTGCGTTGTAACTTTCAGTAAAAGTTGCACCGCGTTGTTGGTCCATGCAAAGAAATCTTCGCAGAGGTAGCTACTTTCTTCTTCGTCAAATCTGCTGCAACTGAGGAGGAGTCAATCTGTTTCCTGTTTACACAGGCATGTGCATGCCCAGTGTAAGCGAATGGTCACGTGATCCGTGTTTTCAGTCTTTTTAATGTGGACGGAGATCAATTCTAATATGCAGCTAAAACACTGGTGTGGACGGAGAATGTATTCGTTTTACTTCTCTGTTTCTAAACTAAAACGTAGTAGTGTGGACGGGGCCTTAGGGCTTGGGGGACGTTGGGATTGGGCCATTGGCATGCAAAACCAATGAGGGTGGAGTGACTACCGATGCTGGCTTGTTGAAGGTGAGTAACACCCTTTGCTGCACGATGGGGGACTGTGACTTCCGTGTGACTTTGCCGGTTAACATGTAGGATTCCTAAACTACACTAACATTTCATATCACCATTCACAGGTTAACAACGTAGCCCAAATGTTATACTGTGTTTAATTAAAAAAGTGATCTTGTCTGACAACTGTTTTTATTGAATCGTATTCATTTCAAACGAAAATCTTCAGTCAAAACAAAATAGCCTACATTAAACAGAACAATAGAACATGACAACTAGATACACAGGGGGTTCAGTAACAAGCAATTCAAGAAAAATAGTTAAGTCTTTATTCCAAGCTTTATGCAAAGAATAATGCTTTCAGTTTTGTTATTGCAAAAAACACAATTTTCCTCAACATGAATGCTGAATCTTTAATACAACTGTTGTTAATTTGATACACATATTATAGCATTGAGTGCAGCGGTAACGTCAGATCCTATTTATGCTGGGGGAAGAGGGTAGTTTGTCGGAAAGTTGTCTGCTGTATTTAAATCCTACGCTGGTTAGGGAGCTCGATTTGGCTGTGAGGGAGACTCCGTGTAGAGAGCAGGTATGTCTTGTAGAAGTTATGAGACACGGCTTATAATGTTGTTAACTTGTGAACATGTTTTAATTTGTTTTAATCACAGGTATTTTAAGCCACCTGTCGTCCAGACCGCATCAGCTTAATAGCCTGTCGTGCAAAAGTTCACCACAGAGAAGGCAGTGGTTGTTGATAACCCTGAGGTAAAAAGATGTTGCCTAGTAGAGCTATGCAGGTTTACTTACTTGTGTGCCTTTTGATAACATGATTTACATTGCAGTGGGCCTAAACGTCTGATCTGTAAACAAGGTGGAGTCAGACCTGGGTTGACTATTTACTGCATTGTTTGAGGTAAATATCATCTGTCAGGTATTTAGCAGGTATGTTTTTGTAGTATGTGTTAAATAACTGAACTAATTAAATTCTTGTAATTTTAGGGTTGTATAGTCACTGCTGTTTTGTCTGCCTGATCAACTGCTGCTATTTGTGCTGGAATTTTTATGTTGATTTTTATTGGATTTGTTACAGGTGGATGTGCCCCTGTGAATGTGTTTGCCAACTGCTAAGGTCTGCTAAGGGTGTGGCTGTTTTCCCTTTTTTTTGGCTGTGCGATTTCCCTCAGCTTGTTAGCCATTTCTTCCCCTTTTAAGCGTTCTGCTAGACGGACAGGGTGGTGGATTGTAGGAACTCCTTTCCCCTTCAACGCATGTGGTGGTGTGTATGACAGCTTAGTTTTATTGTGTGGTGTTTGTGTGTATCTTGCTGTGTTTAGGTGGCTGCGCACCAGTGTGAGTGGTGGTGTCATGGCACCTGGGTGGCCCACAGGTAACCCCCCTGCAGGTCTGGCTCCTGTAGATGCTGAGGTGTTTTTAACCATGTGCTTTTATCCCTTAGCATTTCTGGCAGTATTGGCATGTACATCTTATCATTGTTTGCGCTTGTGCAGCGAATAAAATTGCCCAAAGCCTGATTTTTAATTGTTTAAATAAATCTTCCTTCCATTCCAAACCCATGTCTCTGAATTTTGTTAATTGTAGGAAATCCATGGAAACATGTAATGAAATATTTGGGGATCTGAACCCCTCACTATTTCCCTCGGTTACATATATAAACACAGTATATTTGAGTATGAGTGACCTCACTTCCCCTTTCTTTCTTACAGAAGCACTGCCTGCTCTGTGGTACTGCAGTCAAAGATGTAGTTGTTCTAGTGTCGTTTCTATGTCAGGTGTATAAAGTCCAACACTGCACACTAACAGAGGCATCTGTGCCTCCAAAGGTTCACCTGTGGACATTTCTTGCATGTACAAGAGTCATGAACAAGATGTTGGATCCATGGCAGAATCCTTTGATTATTTTAAATCCTGCATGTTTGCACATTGCTGTGTTGCTTTGCAAGTTAATACCAACAACTGTCCATCAGTGGAAATGTGTGTAACCAGCAGCAGATATGTGTAATGCTTTCCTCGTGTGCTGACGTGTTAATGTTTGTCCTTCTCCTGCACGAGACAAACACAACCGGGACTCACTCATAAAACATAACTGTTTCTGCATCATGCAAAACAGGAAGAATAAAGATTATAACAGTAATATTTTTTTCATTTCATCTTGGAGACTTGAGATTTACAGACATTTATCCTAATAATGTAAAGAGGAAGGAAGCCAGGGCAGCTTTTACCATGCCAACTATACCAACCACAGAGAAACAAACTGGTCAAAGACCACATCCTGCCTTTTTCATTACAGATATTTATTGTGACTAACTGACGTACAGGACTTCTCATATATGTAATCTACCTGCTGATTTAACAGACGTGAGGAGCAGCTATGAGTTTAACAGCAGCAGCGAGTGGATTTATTGTCTTCCTTCTCTCTGTACAAGATACTGTACATCTACATTTATAATGTGAGACATTTAGCACATTTGATGTGTGATGTTACGAGCTGTGGTGAGATCTCTACAACACCAGACATTCACTTCTCTTTCTTTAAACTGACGTCTGTACAAGACGACCAACAGAGAGCTGTTTTTACACCAGTAACATATCTGTACCTTTATAAGTTGATTAATAAGTTAACTTTATAAACTGCCTGACCACAGAAGAACTAAAATAAGAACACAGAATGAGACGGAACCAAAAACTGAACTAAGTTGAAGATGCGAATAAACATAAACAAGGCTGAACAGAGGAAACACAAGACATGGAACAAAACCACCTAACACAAGACAGGAAAAGCCAACGCCATAAACATATTGAAACAAGGATCAGAACTCAAAGCAGACGAGGCAAAATAACAGACAGACCGAGACCAGGATTGTGACAGACAAGCCAAAATGTCTGCTGTGAAAAAGGTCTGTTGAGCCAGTTTTAAGTCAAAATGATCTCAAGCTTTAAAAGGTGAATCATAAAGAACTCTTTGTGACTGCATTGAATTAGAATCTTTTGCAGCTGGTCGAGGTTACCTTTCTACAACCACCTCCACACATTCAAGTCTGTCTCCTGATGTTGTTGAGTCTGACTGTAGTTTCTGATGTGCTCTGTGTTACAGTGATACAGGCTCAGAATGGCTGGGGAGTGACTTACACCTCTACTCAGATCTGTGCCTTAAAAGGATCAACAGTGGAAATAAACTGCACCTACACATACCCATCCAGAATAAATGGCCGTGATACTAAAGTTGAGGAAACATTCTGGTTCATTAAAATGAATGGAGATGTACCTGTGGATCTGAGAACAGACTCAAGATACGCAGGTCGTTTGCAGTACAGTTGTTCTAACAACATCTGCACTCTGAGAATCACAGACCTGAGAGAGAGCGACTCAGCTCAGTACAAGTTCATGTTCATAACAAACCAACCAGGTGGAAGATTTACTGGTTCACCTGGAGTCACTTTGTCTGTCACAGGTAACATTTGTGTTGGAAACCATGTAAATTAGCTGTTAATCTCAGTGTGCCAATTATCATACGTGGAAATTGACAGTTTAGTTATTATAATTTTGTTTCTTTACAAATACAGGTTTCCAGGTGCAGATGAGCAGCTCACAATCATGCAAGACTTACACATGTACATGGTCACAGCTTAACTGTCTCAGCAGCTGTCGTCTACCTGATCAAACGTCCTACATCTGGTACAAGAATGGACAGAAAATTAAGGAAGCATCTTCTTATTCAGACTACTTTTATCCTGCAGACAGCTATTCATGTGCCCTTAAAGGACTTGAGGAATTTCCTTCTCCATCAGTGTGTGAGTTCACTCCACAATCTTCTACTAATGTGACTAATGTTCTGTACCATCACCAGTGTTGGGCTGAAATTGTAAATGTACTAGTTACTTATTACTCCTTAAAAAGTAATAATATTTCTTTACTTATTACTGGGTAACTAGTTACGTTACTATATATCTTTCACACCTGACTTTTGAACTACTGTTTTTCTGCACACACTTTTATTAGAGCATTATTAAGTGATTTTAAAAAACACAACGTTGCTTAACGCCACTCCCCACGAGTGGATGCATCACTGGCAGTAGCGGCTGGAGTTTATTTCTATAGGCTAAGTTTCATGTTGCTGTGCTGTTCAGCTGATGCTTCAGTAGATTAGATTTAGAATTGTTTTGCTGGTCGCACAAAGTTTACAACGCACGACAATGTTCTTTGCATCTTATTCTGTGATACAATAATGGGAGTACTTACTGCTGTAGGAACAACGCCTCTCTCCCTTTTCTTCATTCTATCTTCAGCTTCTTGGCTGAACAGCTGACTTGAACACGTCGATGCGTTCAGGAACAGAGTAACGCAGTGCTCTTTGGATTAGTAACTGGAAATCGTAATCCGTTACACTACTAGTTACTGGGAAAAGCAACAATATTAGAGTAACGCGTTACTGCCCAACACTGACCATGACTTCATGTATCTTTTATGATGAGCAACCCCATCCACAGCAATACAACTAGCTGTGAATTACTGCAGTAAAGACCATAGTTTTTGTAATAATAACAAAAAATATTATTATATTTTTCAGGTGGCCACGGTCATTCATGCAACAGAGTGACTTACACTGACAGAAGCATCTGTGCCTTCAAAGGATCATCAGTGGACATTTCTTGTACTTACAACAGTTATGACACATATATCAGATCTAAATTCTGGTTCAGACCTGAACGTAGTCTTCAGTGGCAGAATCCCTCACAGCCTGAGGACCTTAGTGAAGACTCCCAGTATGCAGGTCGTGCTCAGGTCCTTGAAACAGAGAGAGGACGCTCCTCTCTGACAATCACTGACCTGAGAGAGAGCGACTCAGCTGAGTATCACTTCAAATTCACAGCACATACCTTTGAATGGAGGAGTAGTTTACCTGGTACAACTCTGACTGTCACAGGTACTGATGAACACAAACTGTAACAGCACATTTAAACTATCTGATGACAAGTGAATGTGCTGAATAGTGATCCTGATGGGAAATAATGTTTGTGTGATTAATTGATTACATGATTGTTATAATGTTCTATTGTTTACATCTCTGTGTATGTTGTGATTCAGCACCACATAAAGACAAACATTTCTGTGTTTTCTTCACAGATCTCCAGGTGCAGGTGATCAGATCAACAGTCCACCAGAATTATACTGAGGCAGAGCTGCTTTGTCACAGCAGCTGTCGTCTTCCTGATCGTTCTTCCTACATCTGGTTCAAGAATGGACAGAAAATGGAAAGGGTGGAGACATCTTCTTATAAAAATCAGTTTTATCCTGGAGACATCATCTCCTGTGCTGTAAAAGGACATGGGGATTTCCGCTCTCCTTCAGTGTGTGAGTTTACTCCACTGTGTCGGGAAAACAGCACACATACACATTGAATTTACAATACAAATTACAATTTCAGACTGATGTTACCTGTCCACAGCAATATTCAATGTGAATAATGTTAGAAATTGATGTGGATTCTTTCCTATCTTCCTACCTATTATTTTTTTTAACTACTCTGCTTGGTTGCCTTTTGGTTGACAGCACAAAGAGGGAGAGAGGAGGATAGAGAGAGAGAGAGAGAGAGAGAGAGAGGAGAGAGAGAGAGAGCAGGGTGTAGTCATCACAGAGAGAGAGACAGACAGACATATAGTGAAGTCAAGATTGATGGGCTGCATGTCACATTCTCATTAGGAGCTGAGCCCTCCTAAACGTCTGATGCTAGAATCGCACCTGGTCAATCTTCTCTGATTACATATTCTAATCTTTAAGTAATTCGTGTTCATCTCTCCTCCAGATGCTCCAAAGCTTCCCTCTGTGTCAGTGAGTCCCTCTGCTGAGATAGTGGAGGGCAGTTCAGTGACTCTGACCTGCAGCAGTGATGCTAACCCCAGCAGCTAAATACACCTGGTACAAGGAGAACCAAACACTGCTCAGTGAAGAACCACAGCTTGTCTTCAGCTCCATCCAGTCCTCTGACTCTGGAGAGTATTACTGTGCAGCTGAGAACCAGCTGGGGAGGAGGACATCTGAATACATCATTAATGTGAAATGTGAGTGGAACAGCTTATTAAATCTGTCCAGTCTTTGCAGGAGAAGATTTTAATTCAATTCAATTCAATTCAATTTTATTTATATAGCGCCAAATCAGCACAACAGTTATCTCACAGCGCTTTTCATAAAAGAGCAGGTCTAGATCGTACTCTGTGATGATGTTTACAGAAGCCCAACAATTCCCACCAAGAGCAGCACTAGGCGACAGAGGCAAGGAAAAACTTCCTTTTAAGAGGCAGAAACCTCGAGCAGAACCATGGCTCAGGGTGGGCAGCCATCTGCCTCGACCGGTTGGGGTGAAGGAGAGAGAGGGAGAGAGAGGGAGGGAGAGAGAGAGAGGGAGAGGGAGGGAGAGAGGGAGAGGGAGAGAGGGAGAGGGGGAGAAAAAGAGAGGGATGGAAGGAGAGAGAGAGAGGGGAGGGAGGCAGCCTACAAAATATACACACAGAGGTACAGACAGTAAAGGTGATGTTGCTATAGACTAAATGAAAAATGGTACAGATATTTACAGTAGTGTTAATGATAACAGTCGTAATGTTAATGATTATAATAACAATAATAACAATAAGACTAGCAACAATAGTCGTTGCAGCAGAGGGTGTCGAGCAGGAACACGGGGGCAGCAGGTGACCCGCAGCCACAGATCCAGACTCCACAGCTCCAGAGCCAGAAACACCTGCAGGAAGTGACAGGAGGAGAGAGACGAGAAAGCACAAGACTACCAGAAAGGGGAGAAGTTGCTGCATACATACTGGTTGCATACAGAGGGAGAGAAAGTAGAGGAGAGAGGAGCTCAGTGCATCATGGGAAATCCCCCGGCAGTCTAGGCCTATAGCAGCATAACTAAGGGATGGTTCAGGACTCACCTGAGCCAGCCCTAACTATAAGCTTTATCAAAGAGGAAAGTCTTAAGCCTACTCTTAAATGTGGAGATGGTGTCTGCCTCCTGAACCCAAACTGGAACCTGGTTCCACAGGAGAGGAGCTTGATAGCTGAACGCTCTGGCTCCTAGTCTACTTTTGGAGACTCTAGGAACCACAAGTAACCCTGCATTCTGGGAGCGCAGTGCTCTGGTGGGGTAGTAAGGTACTATGAGCTCTTTAAGATAAGATGGTGCCTGACCATTAAGAGCTTTGTAGGTAAGAAGAATGATTTTAAATTCTATTCTGGATTTTACTGGAAGCCAATGCAAAGAAGCTAAAACAGGAGAAATGTGATCTCTTTTCCTGGTTCCTGTCAGAACACGAGCTGCAGCATTCTGAATGAGCTGAAGAGTCTTAACGGACTTTTTCGAGCAGCCTGATAATAAGGAATTGCAGTAATCCAGCCTAGAAGTAACAAATGCATGGACTAGTTTTTCTGCATCATTTTTAGACAGGATGTTCCTGATTTTCGCAATATTACATAGGTGGAAAAAGGCGGTCCTTGAAATTTGCTTAATGTGAGACTTAAACAACATGTCCTGATCAAAGATAACTCCAAGATTCCTCACAGTGGTGCTGAAGGCCAGGGCGATGCCATCCAGGGAAACTATAGAACAGAAAAGAACAATAACTTCAGTTTTATCTGAGTTTAACATTAGAACATTACTGACCATGCCTACATCCTTCAGCTCTACTTGCTTCAAATTAACTGCAGGACATTTTAGGAGTTATATGCAGTTTTTGGATTCAAACCGTCACACATCCATTCATCAGACCACCAAGTTTAAAATGTGCTGCACACAGCTGTTCACAGTTTATAATGTAAATACCAGATGTGCTACTGTAGTGACACACCCTTAACCTAGAATAATCCTAACACATCTCCTCCAGATGCTCCAAAGACCTCCTCTGTGTCAGTGAGTGGTAAAATCATGGAGGGCAGTTCAGTCCTGTGCAGTGTTGTCAACGTAGAAGAGAGGCTGAACACATTATTAGCAGGAGGAACACAGAAACAGCAGCTGGAGCAAGACTCAGGAACATCTATCATCAGGGCTTCTCATCCTCTTTTGAGTTGAATTTGAATTAATTTTGTGATTCATGTGGGAAGACACCAAGTTTCTTCACAGAAAAGGATCATGAAGACGACACCTGTGACCAAGTTTCACGTACATGTCTACTAGTGGTTGTTATAGCCTGCTAGCTAGCTTTGTAGGGGGGACAAGAGCCTTACTCATGAAGCAGGAAGTAACACTGGGACATTAGAATAATTAATCAAAATAAATATATTGCACCTTTTAGCTTGTAGCAGTCCACGCCTAAACACAGGCAGATTGATAAGTTTTGTCTCTTTTCTCCTCCAGATGCTCCAAAGCTTCCCTCTGTGTCAGTGAGTCCCTCTGCTGAGATAGTGGAGGGCAGTTCAGTGACTCTGACCTGCAGCAGTGATGCTAACCCAGCAGCTAAATACACCTGGTACAAGGAGAATGAAGACTCACCAAAAGCATCAGGACAGAACTTCACCATCACTGACTTCAGAGCTGAACACAGTGGGAATTATTACTGTGAAGCCCAGAACAGAAGAGGACGTCATAACTCCACCTTACATCTGATTGTTGTGGCAGGTACGTTTCTCCTTGACACTAATTGGCTGATTAACAGAAGATAATCACCTGGAAAACTGATTCATGAATCAAACCCTACTACTTCCTAATAAGGTCCAATACAGTTTATCTAATAACTGTCCATATCCATTTCTAGGGAAATCTACAATGATAATAAATATCATCAGGTTGACTCTGGTGGTTGTGATGTTGATTCCTCTGCTTCTGGTTTGTCTGTGGATGAGGTGAAACTATAAGAATAAATCAGTTCCATCACTGATCTTTGAATATTTACTTTCATAGTTTTGGAGTTATTGACTTTTTATTTATTTGTTTTTGGATTCAATTTAGGAAGAAGAAAACTCTGAGCTCCACCACTGAACCAAATGAACCCATAGAGACATTAGAGGTGAGAAATCTGTTGGGCCACAGTGACAGAACTTCCTCTAACAAAGAGTTATAATTTGTTGACTTATACATTCATTTTAATTTAAAAACAAATTGTTCTAATTCCATTTATGAGGCCGTTGCCTCTCCCTCTCCCCATGAGTTGGAGTCTGATCCTGATTGTAGCAACGCCTCAGCCTTGAACCAAAACTGTAACCAGAGGGACTCACCTGGATGGAAACAGAGAGAAGTACAGCATTGAAGTAGTCAGTGGAGAACAGGGGGCTGTGGAGGATGAGGATACATTTACCTTTAACTGCAAACATTTTCATTTTTAGTTTTCATTAGCAGCAGCAGGTAGACGTCAGCAGCAGCATGTAGCACAAGATTAGAGTAGAATGTAAGCGTCATTGTTACCTGTGCAGGTACATTACATAAGTTCAGGATTTTACTCAGTATACAAAATGTTATTTCAAAATGGAATGTAATAAATTGCTTTTAAGAAACACTGTTTGTCCTTTCACATCACACCTGTGCTGGTAATGAAAGCCAATAACGTCTGATCAAAACAAACATGTAGAACTGGAAGCTAAGTATTTCACAGCATGTACAGTCTATGTTTAAACACTGAAATCAAACAGAAGCCCAGCTCTGTCACACTTTGCTAGTTGTATCATTTTCAATGTGTTGCAGTGACTGATTGAAATAAACAGCCAGCTTCCACAACAACTCTGCAGTTTGATCATCATTTCAGTTTCCTCTCACTGCTGCAGAGGGCGACAGTGTGCAGAAAGGTTTGGATTTTAGCTTTAAACAAACTCCCGGTGTTTATTATTCAGAATGAATTTTGTATCTACCCAAATAGACCAATTATTATTATTATTTATTAGAAGACACCAGGAACAAGAGCATATAGAGCGTGTTACATGGGACATAAAGAAGTATACAAAACTTTGATTTGTGCAAAATTACATATTGTACATACTAGGGCTGTCCCCCTAAGGATTTACATAGTTGAATCAGAATTGTTAAGTCTTGCCTATAGTCAACTGACAGTCGAATCATATGACTGCAGTCTCTATTTCTTACTCACTGTTACTTACACTGTACATTTACAGCTGAACTGAGGCTTATTGTTGACCCTTTTCTCTCTGCTCGCCTGCCATTCACCGGTCTTGTGCCGAGTTTTGTGTGCACGCGTGCCTGACAACTAACTGCACGTTGCGGTTTAAAAACGATAAAAATATTCTTTGTGAGGTTCATCAATGGTGATAAATGATCCAAACGTCCTGCGAGGTACAGACAGCTCGGCACAACACCGGCGAAGCTGGTGCTCCGTCAATGCAGCAGGTGTTACTCTGCTACTACACACACACACACATTACGCCCACACATGTGCTGACGCCCCCTTCCTTAACGGTTAGGGTTACAATTTTGGATTTATTCACGCACTTTAAAGACATTTATGAAATGCGTCACATGTTTATTTACAGTATACAAGTGTATATTGTAATAGGCAGCATATTAACTTATTGGGAGAAAACTGGTAGTTCTATTTCAAATCAGACGTTGAGCACCCACATATCACCAAAATGGTATGATCTGTGAGACTGACAGTCGATTCAGGCTCCTCCCATCGAAGTATCGAATCTTCGACTATTCGGGGTCAGCCCTGGTCTATACATATTTTGCAAACATGTAATTTGTAATATGGTTATAAGGGTTAGTTTGTTGTTGTTGTAGAGTGAACTAGATGTCTGCGTGTTGTTTATATGCTCTGATGATGCTAATCCAACACATCTTTGTAGTAGCATCCATGTTGATTCCACATTCAGACTTCAGAGCACATGAACACACTGAAGTTGGAAGAACTACTTCACAACTTGCATGTGAATGCACCGTGAGCCGCTGATTGCAACTTGCAACCCTCACCACTAGATATCACTAAAACTTACACACTGAACCTTTAAACTAAGTATTTGAATCTTGACCACAGTGAAGTAACTAACATTTTGTGAGATTTACTGTGTAGTTTTCAAGAAGAGCATGAACTATTTATCTGGAGGGAAATTGTTGTGCAGCAGTTCTAATACAAAACAGGAATAAAAGCAAATATATAGACTGCAAACAGATAATATAAAATATCAATAAGGTGCAATTCCAAAATATACACAAAATAGAAGCAGGTTACCGGTCCATGTCCGTTATGTTACACATTTTGTCCCATAATCTAAATATCTGTATATATTTTTATGTGTTTTTCTGCTCATGTGTCATCAGCATAATTATATCACAGTTTGCATTTCCAAACAAGACCCACCAGTTCATTTAATATGTGTGTGCCTTATCTTAATATAACAGTTAAAACTAGTTCCAGATGTCACTGTGTATCTATTAGAGTTTGTGGACGTTGACTGTTGTTTCTGTTTCTCACAGAGTCAGGGCTCCATGTGCAGGTGCTAGTCTCTAAAGTCTCCTTACTGGGGATCATTTAAGTGTGGGGAACACAGCAGGTGTGTTGAACCTGTCAGGATTGCTGGGTGCGCAAAGCAGGGGAGAGCCCAAACGCATGACACTGAGAGCTGAGATTGAGTTCCAGGGTTTATTAATCCCAAGCATGACAAACAGAACTCCCAGGTACAGGAAACACAAACAACAAAGTCCAGGCCGACCAGGGTGGGTGGAGGGAGGACAGGAGGTGGGCCAGAAAAACTAAAATCAAAATCCAGAGAGGCCAGGGACTAGACAGGGAATTCTCCGGCGGGTGGCCTGAGGGCAGAACAGGGGGGTCATAAGGTCCAGAAGGAAGACAAAACAGGCAAATCGGGGTTAGGGAACAGGGCAGGTAAGGCGCTTGGCCTAACATACAGGGCAGGGCAGAGGGGCAGAACAGTTCAGGAGGGCGACCAGGAGGTTGTTTGAGCAGGCCGGGCAGAACAGGGGGGCCACAGAGTTCGGGAGGCCGTCCCGGAGGACGACCCAACAGGCCGGGCAGAACACGGGGGTCACAGATTTCAGGAGATCGGGCAGGAGGCCAGCGCTGAGGGCGGAACCTCTCCGGAGGTTGGTCAGGAGGCCGACGTAGGAGGCCTGAGGCCTCAAGTGGCAGAGCTGGACTGAGTTGTTGTTGGTGGCATTGAGTCGTAGGCTTTCTTGTAGTCAATCCAGGCGATGCACAGATTGGTCTTCCTGGTTTGCAGTCTTGAGTGACTGCTCCGTCAACGAGTAGCTGGTGCTTGGCTCCCCTGGTATTACTACCCATTCCCTTCTGGGCCCTGTCCATGTATTGAGCCATGTGCCTACTCATCTTAGCCGCTATGATGCCTGACAGGAGCTTCCATGTTGTGCAGAGGCAGGTTATTGGCCGGTAGTTGGATGGGATTGTTCCCTTCTGGGGGTCCTTCAAGATCAGGACTATCTGTCCTTGGGTTAACCATTCTGGGTGGGTCCCATCCATCAGCAGTTGGTTCATTTGTGCTGCCAGGCGTTCATGGAGTGCAGTTAGTTTCTTCAGCCAGTAGGTGTGGATCATGGACCTGGTGCTGTCCAGCTCTTCATACCTGCCACTCTTTCTTGGATGTCTGCCGTTGTAATGGTTACTGGATCTTGTTCTGGGAGATTGCTGTGATGCGTTCTTAGATCCACTAGCCACTGAGCATTGGTGTTGTGGGATGCCTCTTTCTGCCATATGTTCTTCCAGTACTGTTCAGTCTCAGCCCTGGGTGGATCTGATCTTGTGTTATTACCCTGCCACTGAGAGTACACTTTGGATGGTTTGGTGGAGAACATCCGGTTTATTCTCCTGGCTTCTGCTTCTCCCTTGTATCTCTTTAGGCGGGTAGCCAGAGCGGTGAGTCTTTGTTTGGCAGTCTCCAGAGCCTCAGGTATCGACAGCTTGTTGTATTTCTTAGGTAGCCCCTTCCTTGCACCTTTCTGTAGCTCTCTTCATGTTGCCTTTATCTTGACCTCTAGCCTTCTCCTCCATGGGGGGTAATGCTCTTTGTAGCTTATGGTGTTCATCTTATAGCCAAGCGTCTGGATCACTGTTGCTGTGGCGGACATCAGCTCATTGCTCTCGGTTATGGCTTTAGTAGGGATAGTATGTAGTTCTGCATTCACATCTTCTAGCAGACTTTCAGAGGGTACTTTGTCACTTAGCCTTGGCAATCTTGGTCATTGTACTTGGGGGTCCAGCTTGGTTATAATCTTCAAACGTAGATCAGTCGCCCTTATGTTGAGTGATTCTGTACCGTAAGGGCTTGTTATTGGGGCTTGGGACCCAATCTCTGAGTGTGGGGATGATGATGACATCTCCCCGCTGACCTGTTGTCCTGGCTCCCCCATGCCGTAGCATATTTATTGTATCTCATCATTCTCTAGTTGTGATAGGAGCTGCTGTTTGCGGATGTTAGAACACTGAGATAGAAGTTGTCTATGAAGATTCTCACTCATCCAGGTCATAGTTATCCAACGAGGGTTAAAATGAAGGGCAACTGGACTTGGTTGAAGATACTGGAAGACGTTTCGTCCCTCATCCAAAGGACTTCTTCAGTTCTGACTGACTGGCAGGGAAACTCAGCTATTTAACCTCAGTGGGGTCGTTATCCCGGGTCATTGATACCGCTGGTTCGTTAGTGTTCCTATGTATGAAAGGACAGCCAGGAAAATTGCAGACTACAGGAACCACCTACGATTCAACCTGAGATGCCGACAACACAAACTTATTCCCAACAGCCTACACTTAGGCTCCACGGTAAAAGGACACAGAGCCGGAATAATCCTGGAGAAAGCACAACACCAGCTACTGAACGAGAGAGTGAGGCAAATACACTTCACAATTGAAGCCCTAAACAAAGAAATGGACAACATACAGCACAAACTAGAAACATACCTGCCCAGTACAGCACTGGGAAAGGTCATGGACTTCATCAAGAAAGCACAGCTATCTCAGCACAACAAGAGCAAAGAAAGACAGACCCGGAAATTCCAAAACCTACAGTCCAGAGCGAGCTGCACTAACAGAACAGGAGAATTGTCTTGGAGGAGAAAGGACAATAACCCCACAACACTTGAAACAGACAACAGATGGATGAAAAACTTGTCAGATAGGGAACTCACCCAACCAGAGAAAGACGTTCTGGCCAAAGGATTAAACTTTGCCATTACACCACAGCAGCTACCAATAGTAGACCTCATCACAGCCACAGAATCAGCCATTAGGAAAAACAAATTAACAGAAACAGAAGCGGAACAGCTCAGACTAAAGGTATCTGCAGCCCTTTCTAATGCGAAGGCCCCCCCTTCCAACCTCACCATCCAAGAAAGGAAGGCTGTGACATCTCTGAGCAAGGATCAAAACATCACTATCCTACCTGCGGACAAAGGAAGATGCACGGTAGTACTTAACACAGCGGATTACCAGAACAAAGTCAACACACTACTAATGGACACAAACACGTATGAGACACTGAGACGAGACCCAACCAGCGGATACAAGAAAAAGGCCATAGAATGTCTACAACAGTTACAGAAGGACAACACCATCACCCGTGAACAATATTACCGTCTGTATCCTGGAGAAGCCATTCCATGCATTTATGGACTACCCAAGATACACAAAGAAGGAGCCCCACTCAGGCCGATTATCAGCAGCATTAACTCGGTCACCTACAACATTGCCAAACACATTTCCACCATCTTAGCGCCATGGTGGGAAACACGCCTCACCACATTCAAAACTCTATTGACTTTGTAAACAAAGTTCGAGGACTAAAACTGGATCCAGATGAAACCATGGTATCCTATGACGTGACTTCTTTGTTCACCTGCATCCCCACCATAGAGGCAGTAGAAACCGTTAGGAAACGGCTAACACAAGACAACACCCTGGACAACAGAACTAGCCTCAGCCCTGACCAAATCTGCAAATTACTCGACCTCTGTCTAAACACCACCTACTTCCAGTACAACGGTGGATTCTACAGACAGAAGCATGGCTGTGCCATGGGCTCACCGGTATCCCCGATTGTGGCCAACATCTACATGGAAGAAGTGGAGAGTAAAGCCCTCAACTCCTTCAGAGGTATAGCACCGAGCCACTGGTACAGATATGTGGACGACACCTGGGTCAAAATCAAAAGCCAGGAAGTGCAAGCCTTCACAGAACACATCAACTCTGTGGACAGTAACATCAGGTTCACACGAGAAGATGTTCACAACAACAGTTTGGCCTTCCTGGACTGCGCTGTACACATTGAAGAGGACAGAAGCCTGCAGATTGGTGTTTACAGAAAACCCACACACACAGACCAATACCTACTCTTCGATTCACACCACCCACTGGAGCACAAGCTAGGGGTCATGAGAACACTGCATCACAGAGCAGAAAACATACCAACAAGCGCCCAAGCCAGAGAGAAGGAACAGAACCACCTGAAGGGGGCACTTACAGCCTGTGGATACCCTAAATGGACCTTTGTGAAGACAGCCACAAGATCCAAGAAGAACAAAACTACAGGGGAGGAGGAAAAGAAAGTCAAACGCAACAACATTGTGATTCCATACGTGTCTGGAGTATCAGAGAAACTCAGGAGGATTTTCAACAAACATAACATCCCTGTGTTTTTTAAACCCAAGAACACACTAAGACAGATACTGGTACACCCCAAAGACCGCACACCCAAACACAAGAAAAGCAATCTAGTGTATGCGGTCCAATGCAGTGAGGAATGCACAGACCTGTATATTGGAGAGACTAAACAACCACTACACAAACGCATGGCTCAACACAGAAGGGCCAACTCCTCAGGTCAAGACTCTGCAGTCTACTTACATCTGAAGGACAGAGGACACTCGTTTGAGGACCACCAGGTGCACATTTTAGACAGAGAAGATGGATGGTTTGAAAGAGGTGTCAAGGAAGCCATCTACACCAGGGTTGAGAAGCCGTCATTGAACAGGGGAGGGGGTCTACGCCACCACTTATCCCCCACTTACAATGCTGTCCTTTCATCACTTCCCAGAAAACTCAACAAACGTAACCTATTGGCCTCAGGTGAAGATACCAACGATGGTCGTTCAGTCTTGGCCACAGGTAGTCTCAACGACTGTAACGACTGTCGTCACAGCAACAAGGAACACTAACGAACCAGCGGTATCGATGACCCGGGATAACGACCCCACTGAGGTTAAATAGCTGAGTTTCCCTGCCAGTCAGTCAGAACTGAAGAAGTCCTTTGGATGAGGGACGAAACGTCTTCCAGTATCTTCAACCAAGTCCAGTTGCCCTTCATTTTAACCCTCGTTGGATGAGATAGAAGTTGTTTCTTTGTCAGTGTTGATGATGGATTTCGAAGCATCCATAGATCCCATATTCTCTGCATATAACCCCTCTCACTGGGATTGCTTGTATAGTAGCATTGCATCAGATACATATTTTCTGCTCTAGTCCATAAATGTCTTGTTCCAGTAGCCCATTTGTCATCAGGTTGCCCAGCTTCCCTACCTAACATGGACCTTGTTAACCCGGGCGACGTCCGAGTCGGTATGGCTCTTGTATTTGCAGTTTCACTCATGCCTGAGGTAGGCTGGTAGCATTAAGGACCTTGCCTAAGGGTCCACCTGGATATATATATATATATATATATGTAACACACACACACGTGAGTGAGAGTGACCTCACTTCCCCTTTCTGTTTTAGCAACATGCATTAGTCATTGAGCTCTAGAGTAGCACTGCCTGCTCTGTGGTACTGCAATCAAAGATGTAGTTGTTCTAGTGTTGTTTCTATGTCAGGTGTATAAAGTCCAACACTGCACACTAACAGAGGCATCTGTGCCTCCAAAGGTTCACCAGTGGACATTTTTTGAGAGTCATGAACAAGATGTTGGATCCATGGCAGAATCCTTTGATTATTTTAAATCCTGCATGTTTGCACATTGCTGTGTTGCTTTGCAAGTTACGACCAACAACTGTCCATCAGTGGAAATGTGTGTAACTAGCAGCAGGAATGTGTAATGCTTTCCTCGTGTGCTGACGTGTTAATGTTTCTGTTGTGTTAATGCTTCTCCTGCACGAGACAAACACAACCGGGACTCACTCATAAAACTGTTTCTGCATCATGCAAAAAACAGGAAGAATAATAAAGATTATAAGAATAATAATCATTTTTTCATTTCATCTTGAAATTTACAGATTTTCATCTGTAGATGAATCCTAATAATGTAAAGAGGAAGGAAGCCAGGGCAGCTTTTATCATACCAACTATACCAACCACAGAAAAAAAAACTGGTCAAAGACCACATCCTGCCTTTTTCATTACAGATATTTATTGTGACTAACTGACGTACAGGACTTCTCATATATGTGATCTATCTATATGTGAGCTCATTTAACAGATGTGAGGAGCAGCTATGAGTTTAACAGCAGCAGCGAGTGGATTTGTTGTCTTCCTTCTCTCTGTACAAGGTACTGTCCATCTACATTTATAATGTGAGACATTTAGCACATTTGATGTGTGATGTCGTGAGCTGTGGTGAGATCTCTGCAACACCAGACATTCACTTCTCTTTCTTTAAACTAACGTCTGTACAAGACGACCAACAGAGAGCTGTTTTTTACACTAGTAACATATCTGTACCTTTATAAGTTAATAATGTAAACTTTATAAACTGAAGTTCACAATATTGTATTGTGTGCTTGTGTCGACTTTTAAAAGCCATCAGGGCCCTGGGTCTGACCGAAAGGGTTTGGAACCACTAAGTTAGTTCACTGATCACCAAGTCTCCCACTTTATCGGTTTCCTTGTCATAACTTCAATGTGAATTATGTTTACTCAGTATTCAGTATCAATAATTTGCTCAACTGATTATAAATCAATAATTTGTAATCACTGTTGATAAAAGTGCTTTATACAGTATATATATATATATGTACACAGTGTTTTGTTGTGTTCCTAAGTTATAACCGTTTTTCACAGCAGACATTTCATAGCAGGAAAAACACAGGTGAAACAAATTCCATTAATGGAGACTCAGTTTCATCAAGTGTCTGAGTAATCCCTGCCCTGTGGCCACGATGCACAACGTCAGGATCCTGGAACTAGCTCAACTAAACGGAAGCAGGATTATAGAAAACTGCTGTTCTGATTTACACCCTTCAACTTGGTGGAAGGATGTAGCATGGACCAAGGAAGAACCCGTTCAATTTCAGAGGGGATCTGAATCTGATACACAAATTATTTTTCAGAGCCCTGACACCCCCCTTAATGTTTCACCCCTGAGAATGGGGAAGACTATCAGAGAGTGAAAAGAGATGTTTCTTCAGCGAGAACTTTTACTCTAATGATTCTTGTACAAAAAAGCAGTTTATACAATTTTACAGGAAATTCCCAGGTGCAGAGAATGCACACACTTCTTCACTGATACAGTATGTACCTGAGACATAATCCTTACTCAGACAGAATAAATCTATAGTAACAACACAGACTGAAGTCCTGTAAGACTAACATATTGCAACAAAATATGTACACTAGTAGACAGTAATTTAGCATATAGAAAACAATCAGCTGTTAAGTAGCAAGTAAACAGCGTAGTGTATAATTCAATTCAATTCAATTTTCAATTCAATTTTATTTATATAGCGCCAAATCACAACAACAGTTATCTCACAGCGCTTTTCATAAAAGAGCAGGTCTAGACCATACTCTGTGATGATATTTACAGAAGCCCAACAGTTCCCACCAAGAGCAAGCACTAGGCGACAGAGGCAAGGAAAAACTTCCTTTTAAGAGGCAGAAACCTCGAGCAGAACCATGGCTCAGGGTGGGCGGCCATCTGCCTCGACCGGTTGGGGTGAGAGAGAGAGAGAGAGAGAAAGAGAGAGAGAAGAGAGTGAGAGAGAGAGAGAGAGAAGAGAGAGAGAGAGAGAGAGAGAGGGATGTAAGGAGAGAGAGAGGGGAGGGAGGCAGCCTACACAATATACACACAGAGGTACAGACAGCGAAGGTAATGTTGCTATAAACTAAATGAAAAATGGTACAGATATTTATAATAGTGTTAATGGTAACCATCGTAATGTTAATGATTATAATAACAATAAGACTAGCAACAATAGTCGTTGCAGTAGAGGGTGTCGAGCAGGAACACGGGGGCAGCAGGTGACCCGCAGCCACAGATCCAGACTCCACAGCTCCAGAGCCAGAAAACCTGCAGGAAGTGATAGGAGGAGAGAGGAGAGGGACGAGAAAGCACAAGACTACCAGAAAGGGGAGAAGTTGTGTTAGTAACATGCAATAATGGGATAAGGTTGCATACAGAGGGAGAGAAAGTAGAGGAGAGAGGAGCTCAGTGCATCATGGGAAATCCCCCGGCAGTCTAGGCCTATAGCAGCATAACTAAGGGATGGTTCAGGACTACCTGAGCCAGCCCTAACTATAAGCTTTATCAAAGAGGAAAGTCTTAAGCCTACTCTTAAATGTGGAGATGGTGTCTGCCTCCTGAACCCAAACTGGAACCTGGTTCCACAGGAGAGGAGCTTGATAGCTGAACGCTCTGGCTCCTAGTCTACTTTTGGAGACTCTAGGAACCACAAGTAACCCTGCATTCTGGGAGCGCAGTGCTCTGGTGGGGTAGTAAGGTACTATGAGCTCTTTAAGATAAGATGGTGCCTGACCATTAAGAGCTTTGTAGGTAAGAAGAATGATTTTAAATTCTATTCTGGATTTTACTGGAAGCCAATGCAAAGAAGCTAAAACAGGAGAAATGTGATCTCTTTTCCTGGTTCCTGTCAGAACACGTGCTGCAGCATTCTGGATCAGCTGAAGAGTCTTAATGGACTTTTTCGAGCAGCCTGATAATAAGGAATTGCAGTAATCCAGCCTAGAAGTAACAAATGCATGGACTAGTTTTTCTGCATCATTTTTAGACAGGATGTTCCTGATTTTCGCAATATTACGTAGGTGAAAAAAGGCGGTCCTTGAAATTTGCTTAATGTGGACTTAAACGACATGTCCTGATCAAAGATAACTCCAAGATTCCTCACAGTGGTGCTGGAGGCCAAGGCGATGCCATCCAGGGAAACTATATCTTTAGATAATGCGTCACGGAGGTGCTTAGGCCCCAGAACAATAACTTCAGTTTTATCTGAGTTTAACATAAGAAAATTACAGTCATCCAGGTTTTAACATCCTGAAGGCACATTTGAAGTTTAGCTAACTGATGAGTTTCATCTGGCTTGATCGATAGATATAACTGAGTATCATCTGCATAACAATGAAAGCTTATGGAATGTTTCCTGATAATATTGCCTAAAGGAAGCATATATAAAGTGAAGAGGATTGGTCCAAGGACAGATCCTTGAGGAACTCCATGAGTAACTTTGGCGTGCATGGAGGACTCATCGTTAACATGTACAAACTGAAATCGATCTGATAAATAGGACTTAAACCAGCTTAGAGCGGTTCCTTTAATGCCAATGAAATATTCCAGTCTCTGCAATAGGATCTGATGGTCAATGGTATCAAATGCAGCACTAAGATCTAATAAAACCAGTACAGAGACAAGTCCTTTGTCTGATGCAATAAGGAGGTCATTAGTAATTTTCACCAGTGCTGTCTCTGTGCTATGATGAGCTCTAAATCCTGACTGAAAATCCTCAAATAAACTATTGCTCTGTAGAAAGTCACACAGCTGTTTAGCAACTGCTTTCTCCAGAACCTTAGAGAGAAATGGAAGGTTAGATATAGGTCTATAGTTTGATAAAACATCCGGATCAAGTTTGGGCTTTTTCAGAAGAGGTTTAATTACAGCTACTTTAAAGTACTGTGGTACATAGCCTGTTGATAAAGATAGATTGATCATATCTAGTATAGAGGTGCTGACTAAGGGTAAAACATCTTTAAGCAGCCTAGTCGGGATGGGGTCTAAGAGGCAGGTTGATGGTTTAGATGAAGAAATTATTGAAGTTAGTTGGTAAAGATTGAGGGAAGCAAAACAGTCTAAACATGTATCTGGTTCTACAGCTGTTTCTAAGGTTCCTGAGTTTAGAGATAAGTTGGTGCCAGTTGAGGGCAGGTCTTGGTGAATTTTGTCTCTAATAGCTAGAATTTTATCATTAAAGAAGCTCATGAAGTCGTAACTACTGAGAGCTATGGGAATACTTGGCTCAATAGAGCTGTGACTCTCTGTCAGCCTGGCTACAGTGCTGAAAAGAAACCTGGGGTTGTTCCTATTTTCCTCTATTAATGACGAGTAGTACGCTGCTCTGGCATTACGGAGGGCCTTCCTATAAGTTTTAAGACTATCTTGCCAAATTAAACGAGAATTTTCCACTTTGGTGGAACGCCAATTCCTCTCAAGTTTCCGTGATATTTGCTTTAATTTGCGAGTTTCAGTATTATACCATGGAGCTAACCGTCTTTGTTTTAGTATTTTCTTTTTTAGAGGGGCTACAGAGTCGAGTGTCATTCGCAGCGAGCCAGCAGCACTATCAACAAGATGATCGATTTGGGAGGGACTGAAATTAGCATAGGAGTCCTCCGTTACTTTGTGACTAGATAATGTATTTAGAGCTGATGGAATCGCATCCTTAAATTTAGCTATAGCACTATCAGACAGACATCTTGTATAGAAATTTTTGCCCAATGGCGAGTAGTTCAGCAATACAAACTCAAAAGTTATCAAACAGTGGTCGGATAAAGAGGGATTCTGTGGGAACACCACTAAATGTTCAATTTCAATACCATACACCAAAACAAGGTCAGGGTGTGGTTAAAACAGTGAGTCGGTTCATGAACACTCTGAGAGAAGCCGATGGAATCTAACAGAGAGATAAACGCAGTACTGAAGCTGTCATTCTCAACATCTACATGAATATTAAAATCCCCTACAATAATAACTTTGTCCGTTTTAAGGACTAAAGTTGACAAAAACTCTGCAAATTCAGATAAGAATTCAGAATACGGGCCAGGTGTTCGGTACACTATAACAAAAAGAATTGGTTGCAGTGATTTCCAACTTGGGTGCGAAAGACTAAGAACAAGACTTTCAAATGAGTTATAGTTTAGTTTAGGTTTAGAGCTGATTAATAGGCTAGAGTCGAAGATAGCTGCAACTCCACCTCCTCGGCCTGTGCCTCGAGGAATGTGAGTATTAATATGACTGGGAGGGGTGGATTCATTTAGGCTAACATATTCTCCATCACCCAGCCAGGTTTCAGTAAGACCAAATAAATCAATATCATAATCTGATATTAGTTCATTTACTAGTACACCTTTAGAAGAGAGAGATCTGATGTTTAAGAGTCCACATTTAACTCTCCTATTTGTTTGCACTATTGCTCTTGTGGTTTTAATTTTTATAAGGTTTTTATGCACAGCTCCTCTTCTGTTTACCTTTTTAAATAATTTCGATGGTCGGGGGACAGACACCGTCACTATAGGATTTTCACTAAGTAACTCCTGAAATGGAGGAGCAGAGAAGTGTGTTAGACTGCGACTCTGCGTAGGGTTTTGGGTGGGTAACTGCTGAAAAAGAAGGGCAGAGAAGTGTGTTAAACTGCGACTCTGCCTCCTGGTCTCAACTCTGGGTTGTCATGGATTTGGTCCACTAATAAACTTGGCCAGATTTCTAGAAATGAGAGCTGCTCCTTCCCAAGTGGGATGGATGCCGTCTCTCCAGATCAGACCAGGTCTTCCCCAGAAAGTCTGCCAATGATCAACAAAGCCCACATCGTTTGCTGGACACCACCTCGACAACCAGCGGCGGAATGACGACATGCGGCTATACATGTCATCACTGGTCAGATTTGGCAGGGGTCCAGAGAAAACTACGGTGTCCGACATTGTTTTTGCATATGTACACACCGACTCAACATTAATCTTAGTGACCTCCGATTGGCGTAACCGGGAGTCATTACCGCCGACGTGAATAACAATCTTACTGTATTTACGTTTATCCTTAGCCAGCAGTTTCAAATAAGACTCAATGTCGCCCGCTCTGGCCCCAGGGATGCACTTAACTATGGCTGCTGGCTTCGCTAAATTCACGTTTCTCAAAATGGAGCTGCCAATGATCAGAGTTGGTTTCTCAGCGGGTGTGTCGCTGAGTGGGGAAAATCTGTTAGAAACGTGAACAGGTTGATGATGCCCCGTGGACTTTGAATGCTTACTATTCCTCCTTCGGACAGTCACCCAGCCCCCCTTTCCTGGCTGCACAGGGGATGCCGGAGGACGGCTACCAGAGGCTAACTCAGGCCGTTCCGCACCGACTACCGGGGACTGGCTAGCTACAGTAGCTAAAGACTGATCTACCAGGGTGCGGAGCCGGACTTCTAACTCACTGAGCCTCGCCTCCATGTCTATAAATAAACTACACTTATTACATGTACCATTACCGCTAAAGGAGGCAGAGGAGTAACTAAACATCTGACACACCGAGCAGGAGAAAGTAGGAGAGAGAGAGGGAGAAGGAGAAGCCATCGCTAGCTGCTAAGCTAAAGTCGCTAACGGCTAAGCTAAAGTACTGTAGCGTCAGTTACCAAAACTTTAGAACAACTATGAGATTGAACAGCAGTCACTAAAAGATGGAAAGAACTGTGAGTGCTTAGGCAAAATTACTGTAAAGAATAAGTGTTTAGCGAACAGTTGGCCGCTGTAATCAAACAAATGTAACTGTTATTTAGCGAGAGCAACAACACGGTACCAACACACAAGCACCGGAAACGGAAATGAGTCGACACGCTTACCGCAATACGTCAGCACGTCATGCAAACAGGCAACTGTTTCCTAACACATTAGTAAAACTACTTTATACCTCTGTTAGCACTCTTTGTAACAGAGGTGAGGGACTCAAGTCACATGACTTGATTCGAGTCGATGCACGTTTGAAGACTTGAGACTTGCTTGACTAAAACAGACAAAAGACTCGACTTTGACTTGATTTTTTTAATAAGTACTTGCATTTGCTCATTCCAACATTTGCGCATAATACTGCAACCATGTGTGCTTCACATAACGTTAGCGGTCTGGTTCTCCATAACAGCGCCGTAGAAAAAGACTGTTACATGTGGTACAACACAGACATTCAAGGGTTCTGCTGTCGATGACGGTAGCTCAAAAATCAGTGACACCACCACAACAACATCCTACTTCATCCGTCAATATGGAACCTATAAAGAAAGGAACGTTACATGACTGTGGCTTTTTTATAAGCTGGTCGAACGCTTAGAGAGCTAACGTTACCTTTAAGCTACACCCACTTGTTTGGCTACAGTTTGGTGCAGTTTGTAACTTTATGTGAAAACCTCCTAGAGGACAGATTCTGACATAAATGGAAATAAAGGCTCAATGAATAAATAAGCATCCAATTAAATGCACAGAAAATACAGCAAATAAATAAATGTAGGCAATAATTAAATTATACAATGAGACATAACCATATCGATCTAGTTTAATTATCTTCTTTATTTATTCACCTTTTGTATATACGTTGTGTTAACACCTCATTCTGAAAACCGGACTTTTGTGTCTTTGTGTCTTTCACAAAGTCTGATGTAATTTGATATATTATGTTGTATGTGGTGCTTGCATCGTGTACTATTGAGATTTGATAGCATCTCTTCAGACTCTCAGACTGCAGCTCTTGTCTTTTTAAAGAGAGAAACTGACAGAACAAAGTCTTTAACCCTGCCTGAATGTCACAAGCACATAGAGCGCTGTTAAAAGTTTGAGCCGATTCGTTCTTGTTGCTATTGTGCAAAACAGATGCTGCCTGCAGTGCTCCAAGATAACAGCAAGACTTTATCACCTACAACAATAAGCTCCGAGTCGGGTTTATTGCCAAGCAGGTTTTAAATTGCAAGCAATTTACTTTGGTGCATAAATAAGAATTGCTTTAAAAAAAGCAAATTAAAAGAAAGTACTGTAACCACAACAGTAGGCTAACAATGTGATGTCTTTTCATAATAAAGCAACAACAGTCCCCTTTCATTCTACTTCTACACCTGTACTTTTTCTCATATGTCAGGGTTTGCAGAGTGTGTGTACAGGTTGAGGATCCAAATGCAGGACACAGAAGAAGAGCAGCAACAATTCTAGAGATTTATTAACAAAAAGGGTACGCACAACTGGGAGTGGCAGAGTTCCAACAAGTCGAAATAAAACAAGTAATCCAAACTGAGAATCCAAAGGGGGAGTCAAAAAACACACAACCTGATCAAAAGACTAAAATCCAATATCCACAGGAGCAGGCAGGGAACAAGCAACAATGGACCAACAAGAGCAGAACAGGAATGGCAAACATTTATACACTGGCTAACAAGCAGGGAGAGAATGTACAGGTGAGACACATGACACATGAATCAAGACAAGACAGGAACAAGCTGGATGCAAACAGATGCAGACAACCTCAAAGCAAAGCAGGAAAAGGACTGGAAAGAAAGCGCTCTGACAAAAATGTAACTTGTAACTTGTAACACAAAACACAAAATACTTGTGACTCAAAACTGGAAGAAACTAGTAAACACAACTGAGGACCAAGACAAAGAACTGACACAGAAGCCTGACCACAGAAGAACTAAAACCAGAACACAGAATGAGACGGAACCAAAAACTGAACTAAGTTGAAGATGCAAATAAACATAAACAAGGCTGAACAGAGGAAACACAAGACATGGAACAAAACCCCCTAACACAAGACAGGAAAAGCCAACGCCATAAACATATTGAAACAAGAATCAGAACTCAAAACAGACGAGGCAAAATAACAGACAGACCGAGACCAGGATTGTGACAGACAAGCCAAAATGTCTGCTGTGAAAAAGGTCTGTTGAGCCAGTTTTAAGTCTAAATGATCTCAAGCTTTTAAAGGTGAATCATGAAGAACTCTTTGTGACTGCATTGAATTAGATTCTTTTGCAGATGGTCATGGTTACCTTTCAACAACCACCTTCACACATCTGCCTGTCACAAGTCTGTCTCCTGGTGTTGTTGAGTCTGACTGTAGTTTCTGATGTGCTCTGTGTTACAGTGATACAGGCTCAGAATGGCTGGAGAGTGACTTACACCTCTACTCAGATCTGTGCCTTAAAAGGATCAACAGTGGAAATAAACTGCACCTACACATACCCATCCAGAATAAATGGCCGTGATACTACAGTTGAGGAAACATTCTGGTTTACTCAGATGAATGGAGATGTACCTGTGGATCTGAGAACAGACTCAGAGAACGCAGGTCGTTTGCAGTACAGTTGTTCTAACAACATCTGCACTCTGAGAATCACAGACCTGAGAGAGAGCGACTCAGCTGAGTACAAGTTCAGGTTCATAACAAACCAACCAGGTGGAAGATTTACTGGTTCACCTGGAGTCACTTTGTCTGTCACAGGTAACATTTGTGTTAGAAACCATGTAAGTTAGCTGTTAATCTACTGTTAATCTCAGTGTGCCAATTATCATATGTGGAAATTGACAGTTCAGTTATTATACAGTGGTACGGAAAGTATTCAGACCCCTTTAAATTCAAGAAACTATTCAGACCCCTTTAAATTTAAGAAATTTAAGAATACTTATGACCATGTGATATTTCAGTTTTTCTTTTTTAATAAATTTGCAAAAATTTCTACATTTCTGTTTTTTTCTGTCAAGATGGGGTGCTGAGTGTACATTACTGAGAAATAAAATTAACTTTTTTGATTTTTGGAAAATGGCTGCAATGAAACAAAGAGTGAAAAATTTAAAGGGGTCTGAATACTTTCCGTACCCACTGTATTTGTTTTATATCTTTACAAATACAGGTTTCCAGGTGCACATGAGCAGCTCACAATCATGCATGTTTTACACATGTACATGGTCACAGCTGAAGTGTCTCAGCAGCTGTCGTCTACCTGATCAAACCTCCTACATCTGGTACAAGAATGGACAGAAAATTAAGGAAGCATCTTCTTATTCAGACTACTTTTATCCTGCAGACAGCTATTCATGTGCCCTTAAAGGACATGAGGAATTTCCTTCTCCATCAGTGTGTGAGTTTACTCCACAATCTTCTACTAATGAGACTAATGTTCTGTACCATCACCAGTGTTGGGCTGAAATTGTAAATGTACTAGTTACTTATTACTCCTTAAAAAGTAATACTTTACTTATTACTGGGTGATAAAAGTAACTAGTTACGTTACTCGTTACGTTACTCTATATCTTTCACTCCTGACTTTTGAACTACTGTTTTTCTGTGCACACATTTATTAGAGCACTATTAAGTTATTTTACAAAACACAACGTTGCTTAACGCCACTCCCCACGAGTGGATGCATCACTGGCGACCAGAGTTTATTTCTATAGGCTAAGTTTCATGTTGCTGTGCTGTTCAGCTGATGCTTCAATAGGTTAGATGTGGAATTGTTTTGCTGGTCGCACAAAGTTTACAACGCACGACAATGTTCTTTGCATCTTATTCTGTGATACAATAATGGGAGTACTTACTGCTGTAGGAACAACGCCTCTCTCCCTTTTCTTCATTCTATCTTCAGCTTCTTGGCTGAATAGCTGACTTGAACACATCGATGCGTTCAGGAACACAGTAACGCAGCGTTATTTGGATTAGTAACTGGAAATCGTAATCCGTTACACTACTAGTTACTGGGAAAAGCAACAATATTAGAGTAACGCGTTACTGCCCAACACTGACCATGACTTCATGTATCTTTTATGATGAGCAACCCCATCCACAGCAATACAACTAGCTGTGAATTACTGCAGTAAAGACCATAGTTTTTGTAATAATAATAAAATTATTATTATATTTCTCAGGTGGCCACGGTCATTCATGCAACAGAGTGACTTACACTGACAGAAGCATCTGTGCCTTCAAAGGCTCATCAGTGGACATTTCTTGTACTTACAACAGTTATGAAACTATCAGATCTAAATTCTGGTTCAGTCCTGAACGTAGTCTTCAGTGGCAGAATCCCTCACAGCCTGAGGACCTTAGTGAAGACTCCCAGTATGCAGGTCGTGTTCAGGTCCTTGAAACAGAGAGAGGACGCTCCACTCTGAGAATCACTGACCTGAGAGAGAGCGACTCAGCTGAGTATCACTTCAAATTCACAGCAGGAAGCTTTGAATGGAGGAGTAGTTTACCTGGTACAACTCTGACTGTCACAGGTACTGATGAACACAAACTGTAACAGCACATTTAAACTATCTGATGACAAGTGAACGTGCTGAATAGTGATTCTAATGGGAAATAATGTTTGTGTGATTAATTGATTACATGATTGTTATAATGTTCTATTGTTTACATCTCTGTGTATGTTGTGATTCAGCAGCACATAAAGACAAATATTTCTGTTTTTTCTTCCCAGATCTCCAGGTGCAGGTGATCAGATCAACAGTCTACCAGAATTATACTGAGGCAGAGCTGCTTTGTCACAGCAGCTGTCGTCTTCCTGATCGTTCTTCCTACGTCTGGTTCAAGAACGGACAGAAAATGGAAAGGGTGGAGACATCTTCTTATAAAGATCAGTTTTATCCTGGAGACATCATCTCCTGTGCTGTAAAAGGACATGAGGATTTCCGCTCTCCTTCAGTGTGTGAGTTTACTCCACTGTGTCGGGAAAACAGCACACATACACTGAAATTACAATACAAATTACAATTTCAGACATATTGGAGTCTTCTAGATCTTAATGTGGATGCAGCATCATTATTTAGAGAAAGGAAAAAAATACTAGCAGTAGACGAGCAACATTCATGTTGTGACATAACAAATTATTTCCTATTACATGATTTTTTTGTGATTCAGGAATATTTAAAGTATAATATCTGTTGTTGCCGCATTTAATGTTTTAGTTGTTATAATGTTTCTGTTACTGAGATGCTAGATGTTACTTCTATTGATGATGTCATGATCAGTAGCTTTCAGCTGGAGTTTATTTTACAGTTTTTGACTGAGACAGAATGGATATTGTTAGTCTTGTTAAATGTTAAAATGGAGTTACGAGTTTCTGAAGATTTATTCCTGACAGTGTTAAGCAGGCATAAGCAGCCTCTCTGTGTTCTGGGACCTCCTGATTTACAGAATAAGTTAGGTTTTTGCAAACTTGTCTGGGGTCTTAAATGTGTGTAAAGTCAGCACTAATGTTGTCTGTTGGGTCATAGAGTTACAGCAAAGTCACTTTAAGACTCAGAAAGTCTAAAGAAATATTCTGCTTTTAGATGGACATACACATTATTTTGGTTGTGGTGAGAGAGTAAGGTCAGACTGATGTTACCTGTCCACAGCAATATTCAATGAGAATAATGTTAGAAATTGATGTGGATTCTTTCCCATCTTCATACCTATTATTTTTTTTTTATAACTACTCTGCTTGGTTGCCTTTTGGGTGACAGTACAGAGAGAGAGAGGAGGATAGAGAGAGAGAGAGAGAGGAGAGAGAGCAGGGTGTAGTCATCACAGAGAGAGAGACAGACAGACATATAGTGAAGTCAAGATTGATGGGCTGCATGTCACATTCTCATTAGGAGCTGAGCCCTCCTAAACGTCTGATGCTAGAATCGCACCTGGTCAATCTTCTCTGATTACATATTCTAATCTTTAAGTAATTCATGTTCATCTCTTCTCCAGATGCTCCAAAGCTTCCCTCTGTGTCAGTGAGTCCCTCTGCTGAGATAGTGGAGGGCAGTTCAGTGACTCTGACCTGCAGCAGTGATGCTAACCCAGCAGCTAAATACACCTGGTACAAGGAGAACCAAACTCTGCTCAGTGAAGAACCACAGCTTGTCTTCAGCTCCATCCAGTCCTCTGACTCTGGAGAGTATTACTGTGCAGCTGAGAACCAGCTGGGGAGGAGGACATCTGAATACATCATTAATGTGAAATGTGATTTAAAATTTAAAAATAGCAAACATCTTAAATCTGTCCAGTCTTTGCAGGAGAAGATTAGAGTTATATGCAGTTTTTGGATTCAAATCGTCACACATCCATTCATCAGACCACCATCAAAGTCTAAAATGATGCTGCACACAGCTGTTCCCAGTTTATAATAAATACCAGATGTGCTACTGTAGTAACACACCCTTAACCTAGAATAATCCTAACACATCTCCTCCAGATGCTCCAAAGACCTCCTCTGTGTCAGTGAGTGGTAAAATCATGGAGGGCAGTTCAGTCCTGTGCAGTGTTGTCAACGTAGAAGAGAGGCTGAACACATTATTAGCAGGAGGAACACAGAAACAGCAGCTGGAGCAAGACTCAGGAACATCTATCATCAGGGCTTCTCATCCTCTTTTGAGTTGAATTTGAATTAATTTTGTGATTCATGTGGGAAGACACCAAGTTTCTTCACAGAAAAGGATCATGAAGACGACACCTGTGACCAAGTTTAACGTACAGGTCTATTATTGTTTATTATAGCCTGCTAGCTAGCTTTGTAGGGGGGACAAGAGCCTTACTCATGAAGCAGGATAACAAAGTAACAACTGGGACATCAGAATAATAAATCAAATGAATCACTAAATAATAACTTGTATTGCTCCTCCTAGCTCGTGGCACCCCATGCCTAAAAACAGGCCTGTAAACAAATATTGATAAGTTGTCTCTCTTTTGTCCCCCAGATGCTCCAAAGCTTCCCTCTGTGTCAGTGAGTCCCTCTGCTGAGATAGTGGAGGGCAGTTCAGTGACTCTGACCTGCAGCAGTGATGCTAACCCAGCAGCTAAATACACCTGGTACAAGGAGAATGAAGACTCACCAAAAGCATCAGGACAGAACTTCACCATCACTGACTTCAGAGCTGAACACAGTGGGAATTATTACTGTGAAGCCCAGAACAGAAGAGGACGTCATAACTCCACCTTACATCTGATTGTTGTAGCAGGTACGTTTCTCCATGACACTACTTGGCTGATTAACAGAAGAGCATCACACATCACAAACTGATTCATGAATCAACTCTACTAGTGAGGTCCAGCACAGTTTATCTAATAACTGTCCATATCCATTTCTAGGGAAATCTACAATGATAATAAATATCATCAGGTTGACTCTGGTGGTTGTGATGCTGATTCCTCTGCTTCTGGTTTGTCTGTGGATGAGGTGAAACTATAAGAATAAATTAGTTCCATCACTGATCTTTCAATATTGACTTTCATAGTTTTGGAGTTATTGACTTTTTATTTATTTGTTTTTGGATTCAATTTAGAAAGAAGAAAACTCTGAGCTCCACCACTGAACCAAATGAACCCATAGAGACATTAGAGGTGAGAAATCTGTTGGGCCACAGTGACAGAACTTCCTCTACCAAAGAGTTATAATTTGTTGCCTTATACATTCATTTTAATTTAAAAACAAATTGTTCTAATTCCATTTATGAGGCCTTTGCCTCTCCCTCTCCCCATCAGTTGGAGTCTGATCCTGATTGTAGCAACGCCTCAGCCTTGAACCAAAACTGTAACCAGAGGGACTCACCTGGATGGAAACAGAGAGAAGTACAGCATTGAAGTAGTCAGTGGAGAACAGGGGGCTGTGGAGGATGAGGATACATTTACCTTTAACTGCAAACATTTTCATTTTTAGTTTTCATTAGCAGCAGCAGGTAGACGTCAGCAGCAGCATGTAGCACAAGATTAGAGTAGAATGTAAGCGTCATTGTTACCTGTGCAGGTACATTACATAAGTTCAGGATTTTACTCAGTATACAAAATGTTATTTCAAAATGGAATGTAATAAATTGCTTTTAAGAAACACTGTTTGTCCTTTCACATCACACCTGTTCTGGTAATGAAAGCCAATAACGTCTGATCAAAACAAACATGTAGAACTGGAAGCTAAGTATTTGACAGCATGTACAGTCTATGTTTAAACACTGAAATCAAACAGAAGCCCAGCTCTGTCACACTTTGCTAGTTGTATCATTTTCAATGTGTTGCAGTGACTGATTGAAATAAACAGCCAGCTTCCACAACAACTCTGCAGTTTGATCATCATTTCAGTTTCCTCTCACTGCTGCAGAGGGCGACAGTGTGCAGAAAGGTTTGAATTTTAGCTTTAAACAAACTCTTTGTGTTTATTATTCAGAATTATTTTTGTATTTACCCAAATAGACCAATTATTATTATTATTTATTAGAAGACACCAGGAACAAGAGCATATAGAGCGTGTTGGAGAGGTGACTGATGGTGCATTCATGAATAATTAAATTTTTTCCCTCCCTTATATCTTTATTGCAAAAAGAGAAATAAAATGTACATGGGACATAAAGAAGTATACAAAACTTTAATTTGTAGAAAATCATGTATTATATATATTAGGGCTGTTCCCGACTAAGGATTTACACAGTCGAATCAGAATTGTTAAGTCTTGCCTATAGTCAACTGACAGTCGAATCATATGACTGCAGTCTCTATTTCTTACTCACTGTTACTTACACTGTACATTTACAGCTGAACTGAGGCTTATTGTTGACCCTTTTCTCTCTGCTCGCCTGCCATTCACCGGTCTTGTGCCGAGTTTTGTGTGCACGCGTGTCTGACAACTAACTGCACGTTGCGGTTTAAAAACGATATAATATTCTTTGTGAGGTTCATCAATGGTGATAAATGATCCAAACGTCCTGCGAGGTACAGACAGCTCGGCACAACACCGACGAAGCTGGTGCTCCGTCAATGCAGCAGGTGTTCCTCTGCCACTACACACACACACACACACATTACGCCCACACATGTGTGCTTCCTTAAGGGTTAGGGTTAAAATTTTGGATTTATTCACGCACTTTAAAAACATTTATGAAATGCGTCACATGTTTATTTACAGCATTATATGTTGAAGTGTATATTGTAATAGGCAGCATGTTAACTTATTGGGAGAAAACTGGTAGTTCTATTTCAGTCTGATCTGAATAGAATTGAGGACCCCCATATCACCAAAATGGTATGGTCCTCTTTTCATAACGCTGTTTCGAAGCTTCGACTGTGAGACTGACAGTCGATTCAGGCTCCTCACATCGAAGTATCGAATCTTCGACTATTCGGGGTCAGCCCTGGTCTATACATAGTTTGCAAACATGTAATTTGTAATATGGTTATAAGGGTTAGTTTGCTGTCCATGTAGAGTGAACTAGATGTCTGCGTGTTGTTTATATGCTCTGATGATGCTAATCCAACACATCTTTGTAGTAGCATCCATGTTGATTCCACATTCAGACTTCAGAGCACATGAACACACTGAAGTTGGAAGAACTACTTCACAACATGTCTTTGGATGGTGGGAGGAAGCCAGAGCACCCGGAGTGTTGAGCCAGTCTAAAGTCTAAATTGTCTCAAGCTTTAAAAGGTGAATCATGAAGAACTCTTTGTGACAGCGACTGCATTGAATTAGATTCTGGGCTTTTTGCAGCTGGTCAAGGTTACCTTTCTACAACCACCTTCACACATCTGCCTGTCACAAGTCTGTCTCCTGGTGTTGTTGAGTCTGACTGTAGTTTCTGATGTGCTCTGTGTTACAGTGATACAGTCTCAGAATGGCTGGAGAGTGACTTACACCTCTACTCAGATCTGTGCCTTAAAAGGATCAACAGTGGAAATAAACTGCACCTACACATACCCATCCAGAATAAATGACCGTGATACTACAGTTGAGGAAACATTCTGGTTTACTCAGATGAATGGAGATGTACCTGTGGATCTGAGAACAGACTCAGAGTACGCAGGTCGTTTGCAGAACAGTTGTTCTAACAACATCTGCACTCTGAGAATCACAGACCTGAGAGAGAGCGACTCAGCTGAGTACAAGTTCATGTTCATAACAAACCAACCAGGTGGAAGATTTACTGGTTCACCTGGAGTCACTTTGTCTGTCACAGGTAACATTTGTGTACGTTGGCTGTTGGCTGTGTGCCAATTATCATACGTGGAAATTGACAGTTCAGTTATTATATTTGTTTTATATCTTTACAAATACAGGTTTCCAGGTGCAGATGAGCAGCTCACAATCATGCATGTTTTACACGTGTACATGGTCACAGCTGAAGTGTCTCAGCAGCTGTCGTCTTCCTGATCGTTCTTCCTACGTCTGGTTCAAGAATGGACAGAAAATGGAAAGGGTGGAGACATCTTCTTATAAAGATCAGTTTTATCCTGGAGACATCATCTCCTGTGCTGTATAAGGACATGAGGATTTCCGCTCTCCTTCAGTGTGTGAGTTTACTCCACTGTGTCAGGAAAAAAACATGCTTATGCACAATACTCTTATAATTTCAGACATAACCATATTATTCTATATCGTAATAATTAATTTTTCATTGTAAAACTTTATATTGGAGTAAAGTTTCTGAAGATTTATTCCTCACAGACTCGACAGACATCTTAGTAGTAAGAAATCCTAATATTGTCATTCGCTCTGATAAGGTTGTGTGTAAAGCTCCTCTTTTGAAAAGATGTAGTCTATTAAAGAGGTGGTATTCTGCTCATTTTCAGGTTCAAAATCTTAATTAGGGGTTGTACCAGAACAGGTTTACATTTCAAAAAACACCATATTTTTCTCATCCTGCACATTGCTGCAGCTCCTCTTTTCACCCTGTGTTGTACGCTCCGCTCTTGAGCTACAGAGTGATGCATCTTACTTGTACAAAATCTTTGCTGGGAGTTGCACATGCGCAGTTCCCAGGTAAGGACTACTAGCCAATCAGAAGCAGAGAAGGGCGGGGCGTAAGAAACAAGGTAGAGTGATCCAAATTAAAGTCTTCAGACTGCGACCGAAACCTAGCAGATGGTATAAGTTACTCACAAGTCCACAACCACACAACATCATTGTTCCACATCTTACCATAAAGCACTTCAAAAATCACCATATTTCAACTCAATTTTACATCAAAATTGGCCAAACAATTTGAACGTTTGCTCAGTAGCTTTCACATCAGGTGTAACATTAGCATTATAGCTATAACTTTAGCTGTGTTGGCCAACGTTTACAGCAACTCCGCACTTGAACAGTCTGAAGTTACATTGCCGTGTTTATTTTAAATATAATTCACAACCGATAAAGCATACTTACAGGTTGTGATTGTGAATTTCCAGGCCCAAACAGAGTCGGAGTTGCATCATCTTTTAGAACTAAACGTTGCCGGTGTTCTGACGATCTATGCTGCCTTCACCGAAAAATGCTACCATAGCGCAAATCGATAGACTCGACTCTACTCAGCCCTGCTCCGTTTTCGTTACAGATAGTACCCAGAGATAGTACGTAGCTTGTCGTCATACGTCGACGTAATGTTCAATGCGACACACACACCAGCGATCCACACAGCTTTCTCTTTCATAAGTTAAAACATTTCAACATTCCTCAGAATGGAAAGACAGATAAGCGGTATGAAAAGCTTCCAGCTGTGTTTTCCTCTGCCGTTGTTGCTGCAGCGGTCTGTGTGACGGCGGGACCAGAGGGCTCTGTGAGCGGGCGGCTGGCCGGCCTCACGCGCTCCTCCCGCTTCTTATGGTGTATAATGAAAGTGCTGCATGGGATGTTAAAGATGATTTGAAAAGATAAAAACTAAACTGACATTTTTGTCAGAAACACTGTTTTTAACAAAACTTTAATACAGAGAAGAAAATGATTTGCCTTAGAAACAAGAGAAAAGAATAATAAATTATTTTTGTCTAAGAAAAAATTAAAGCAGCAGGATTAAAACTTTGTAGGCCTGTATCATTTTTGTGCACTTTTGGATGGGTTGTTTTGGATCTGCATTTCCTCAGAGCTCTGACTGGATTTGTGTTGATCATCATGAACCTCTGGTACCTCTGAGTAACTGGAGATACTTCCACCCGAAACGAGTACACAGGTCTTTATTTTAGTAGATTATTCCCATACAAACGCATCTTCTGCTTTCTTATAGCATGAGTACTTAGGCTATAATAAAACATAGAATCAACTCTGGAAAGGCAGCCTAGTTGTGATATGACGATATGATGTGACATAAGGGCAGCCCTGCTAGTAGTTTGTGTTCTTTTTTAAACACCACCATGTCCCTTAATCATCAACATATCTGTAATTTCACAGCATTTAAGGGCTCTTTTCTCCATCTCAGCTCTGCCTTTTCTCTTTCTCTCGTTCTCCTGTGCATTTTTTCTACGCACACTCGCGCACTGACTGACCGCTGTGTTGATGTGTGTATGCATGCAATCAATTGCACGTGATGACAGAGATCATGCCATCAGGTTAAAACAAGAAGGGAGGCCGACGGTCTACGGTCTGAGTGACTGTGGCTGCCCTGTGACAGATTCAACTTTAATGGGCCTAATCTCGTTTGACAAAAGTCTGGATGTCATATTTGACGCGCCTCGAGCGGCGGCACTGCAGGAGAGAGTGAGACGCGCCTGTTGTGTGGATTCTCCTGCTATTAAAAAAGCTTGCTATCGCTGCCGCTGGTCAAGTTGTATTACAAAAAAAAAACTGGTAATATTAAGTGGGGTTTTTTATAATTCGCCAACACCAGACAAACAATCCATCAGTAAATGAGAAACGTTATTTTCTCAGGCAGTATGCAAACTGGTCATTGGTCAAGCCGAAGTGTAGAAAGCACGTAACAACCCGCCCTTAACGTTGCGTATAATGTATGTTATTATCAGAATAATGCGCTCATTAAATAGCAGTGAAAGTAACGCAAAAGTAGTGTAAAGCCTTACAATTCAGAGACCGTAATATTGTAATATAAATAATTACTCTCAAATGACAGTAACTAGTATAATATCTATAATATATTACATTTTGGATGTAACTTGCCCAACGCTGATCACGTCGGCCAAATCCAGTAAATGTAACGTTCCCCGCCCAGATTCTAGATGGGCACTGAAGCATGGTGTTAAACGGGCCTGGGGCTGAGGACCGTACTGTTTATTATCAGGCTGCAGCCTCTGCTGCTCTGTGGCGCCTCTTGCACACAAACACACATGTAGGCTCACATCCACAACAGTGGGAGGCCGTGGACACAAAGTGAAGGTAACTCTGAGCTACTTGAGTTGACGACAGCTACCTTCAGTACTGTATGTGCAATAAAACCTCATGAGTAAATGACAACTTTGTCAATACATCATGCGTAATTGTTACGCCCTGTAAGGTCCTGTGTTAGGACTAGTGTTTGTGGTCCCTGTGTTTTCTCTCTCTTGCGCTCTCTCTCCAGGTATGTGCCGGTGTGACACCAAAATGTGTGACCTATCAGATTCTGTTACCCAAATGGGAAGCTAAGCACCAGAGGCTTTGTTGACGATGTGAAGCGGTTGCAGTTTGGTTGGGTTTAGGCACCAAAAGTACTTGGTTATGGTTAGGAAAACATCATCGTTTGGGTATATTCACAGAATCTGAGGCTGGAGAGGAGGGGAGAGGAGTGTCGGATCGGGTCGCCGTGTGTGCTGTGCTGCGCTCTGCTGTGTGAGTGGGCAGTGTCGGGAAAGTGGACGGTGAGGTGTGGCGGAAGAGTCCACTAGCTCCTGCAAGTTACTAATGCCTTTTCTTATTTCACAGACGCCTGCCATAACCTTTGTTGTGATTATTAAAGTCCCTTAATTTTGCCTATGGGTTGTTTTAGTTGTCCCCTAATCATCTCCAGTGGAGATCGTTTTCCGTTTTGGCTGTCTGATTATAATACATTTCTGTTAAAACTTGAACCTGTGTCACCTGCTTGACTTACCACCCCAGGAATTACAACAATAACAAGTAGAAGGGGTTATTGATCTGCTCTGTCCACGTATCTCGTACTCTATGTTATTAAAGGCACACTGCGCTAACGCTGCTTGGCAAAGCTAGATATACAACAAGCTAAATGAAAGCTGTCTGTAGTCTAACCATTAAGCTTAGATTGATTTAACTTCAATCTGCAAGTTATCTGCAGTGAGTCACGCAGCAACAGAAGGAAGGAGGACAGGAGCTTGCTGCCTGAACTGCGTTTGTGTAGCTCCGTCTGTGCACAGCGACATGATGCCCAGAGTACGACAATGCGGCTGCGCATGTTAGCATGTTTGATTCTATTTGGCCAAATTCATTTCCCGATATGCTTCCACTAATGAGATTTGCCCCTTCGGTTGATAATTATTGTGCATCCCTGTCAGATACGGCCTGAAAGCTGGAGCTGGGTGGCAGTGGGTTTTTAGCTGTTTCCATAGAAAGTAACGAGAGCGGGCAGGTAGGCTACAGCAGCTTAAATAGGAGCCTTGTATGAAATTTGCAAATGAATGCTAAGAAAGGAATCAACTGAGCTGTCAGCTAATGAGCTGCTTAAGATGGCTACTATCAGCTAATTGATTTTGGCTGTTCCGCCAGTGTATGAATGTGTGTGAATGTTAGTTTCTGTTTGAGCACTTAGGCTCAGTGAATGAATGTGTATGACTGGTGAATGCAGATGTAGTGTAAAAGCACTTTGAGTGGTCGTAAAGACTAGAAAGGTGCTATACAAATACAGAGCATTTACATTTACAAACAAGGCTGCACTGGAAAGGAATCAAGGGAGACCTAGCCATTTGCGGATGTAATAATTGGCTTGGAGTCCATCTTTAGTACTGAAGTTGTGGCATCTCACACAGCTTCAGCGGCAACATCAGGCGTTGACACAGGGCAAACAGACCTTGAATTTTTCCTTGGAGGGGACTTCGGTCTATCTTCACGAAGCCATCAGAGAGCTTCATGATAGAGGAGGCCATGAGTTTGTCAGAGAGATCCACCTTGTCCCGCCTCTCAATGGACCACCAGGCTGTTTTCTCTGTATCTTTCTTGTAGTTGGTTGGGGCGTCCATGAAAGGAGGGCTTTTCTTCATGGGCATGTGGAAAGGGTAACTAGCCTCTCCACCCCCAGTGCACTCTTTTCTGCCTTCAGTTAGTCTTTCCTGACTGTCCTTCAGTCTTACTCTTATTAATAGAGCGGGTGAATAGATCAAGTTCCTGGGAATCAACGTCACGGAGAACCTGACATGGTCGTCCCACATGCTCCCAGCTTTTACAGAGGAGCAATGGAAACAGAAACACATTTATTTGGTTGTGGTCTGAGAGTGCTGTTTGCTGTCTGACAGTGAATGCGTTGAAAGTGGAGGGGTCCATGTCAGTGATTGCATAGTCCACTACATTACACCCAAGAGCAGAAGAGTATGTAAATCTCCCTAAAGAGTCTCCTCTGATCCTACAGTCAAGAAAGTACAGACTTGAGGCTCGACAGAGGTGTAGCAGCCCCTGTACCACTACTGTTTGTCACACTATCAAGGTTGTTTCTGTGAGTGATAATTGGAGATTTACTAAGGGGTCTGGCCAAACACGTGATTATTACCTTGTGGGTCAACAATATCCGGTTCAGTACCAGTTCTTGCATTCAGGTCTCCACATAGAAACAGATTTCCCTGGACTTGAAAGTGGGTGATTTCTGTGAGGAGAATGCTAAATATTTCCTCAATATGTCGATTTTATTGGTGGGACATAAATTGCACAAAGATAAATTTCCATGCTGATACTTGAATTTAGTTTTAGCCAGATGTGTGACTTCCCTTCCCTATCTGTCTAATAAACAAACACAGAAGTTTTAATGGATCGTCCTTGATTACATATTCTAATATTTAAGTAATTCATGTTCATCTCTTCTCCAGATGCTCCAAAGCTTCCCTCTGTGTCAGTGAGTCCCTCTGCTGAGATAGTGGAGGGCAGTTCAGTGACTCTGACCTGCAGCAGTGATGCTAACCCAGCAGCTAAATACACCTGGTACAAGGAGAACCAAACTCTGCTCAGTGAAGAACCACAGCTTGTCTTCAGCTCCATCCAGTCCTCTGACTCTGGAGAGTATTACTGTGCAGCTGAGAACCAGCTGGGGAGGAGGACATCTGAATACATCATTAATGTGAAATGTGAGTGCTTATAGCTTATTTAAAACTACAAACAGCTCAGTTTTTGCACGAAAAGGATTTTACTAAATCTTTGGTAGGGGTAGAGGCTGAACCCATTATTAGCAGGAGGAACACATAAACAGCAGGTGGAGTTGGAACAAGTCTCAGAAACATCTACTCATCTGTACTTCTCATCCTCTTTTGAGTTGAAGTTGGGTTTCAGATCTCTGTGTAACGATTGGCTGTCTGTCAGATGCCTAATTACATATATTCAGAGCAATGGACTAGGGCTGACCCTAGTTGAAGCTTTTCGATGCTTCAATGGGAGGAGCCTGATTCAACTGTCAATCTCACAGTCGAAACTTGCAACAGTGTTATGAAACAAGGATCGTGTCATTTTGGTGATATTGGGGTGCTCAATGTCTGATTTTAAACAGAACACAAAGAATATATCGCTTTTAAACAGTACCGCAACGTGCATGTACAGTTAGTTGTGAGGCACGCGCGACCGCACAGCTCGGTACAAGACCGGTGAAAAGCAGGCGAGCAGAGAGAAACAATAAGCCTCAGTTTAGCTCCAAATGTAACACTGAGTAATAAATAGAGACTGCAGTACCAACCACATGGACATTGCATGCAGCTCCCCTCTAAGTAAAGCCGTGTGAATTGTAATGCCAAAATGTGAGGTTCCAGCAACGAACTGAAGAAATAATGTTTTGCCCACATTGTGAGAAGTTTTGAGGTCAGTTTTTATTTTTTATTCATGTAAGAAGCCCCCAAGTTTCTTCATAGAAAAGGGTCGTGAAGAGAAAACCTGTGGCCAAGTTTCATGTACAAGTCTGTTAGTGACTGTTGTAGCCTGCTAGCTAGCTTTGTAGAGGCAACAACAGCCTTACTCATGAAGCAGGTTTACTAAACCAGGCGGATAACAAAGTAACAACTGGGACATCAAAATAATGAATCTAATCACTGAATTATTACTACATTGCTCCTCCGAGGTTGTGGGACCCAATGCCTAAAACAGACCTGTGAACAAAGATTCATAAGTTTTCTCTTTTGTCCCCAGATTCTCCAAAGCTTCCCTCTGTGTCAGTGAGTCCCTCTGCTGAGATAGTGGAGGGCAGTTCAGTGACTCTGACCTGCAGCAGTGATGCTAACCCAGCAGCTAAATACACCTGGTACAAGGAGAACCAAACACTGATTCAGGGACCAGAAGACATTTATCATTTCACCTCTATCAGCTTAGAGGACAGCGGTATATACTACTGCAGGTCTGAGAATGAGTATGGCCAGATCAACTCCACATCTGTATCCATAGATGTCCAGTGTAAGTACAAAACATCAGCAAATCACAATGTGTTGAATTATAGATAGTGGATGAGAAGGTCTGATCGGGTTAGGTTTGTAGAAACTAAAGTAGCATCACAAGGGGTTTATGGGATCATTACTTAGAAACAAACTGTGGGCCTCTGTCCGACACTATGTCTTTGGGAATTCCATGAAGGTGGATCACATGCTGGACGAGGAGGTCAGTGGTCTCACGTGCTGTGGGCAAGCGTGGTAGAGCAACAAAGTGGACAGACTTGGAAAAGCGGTCAACTATGGTGAGTAATGTGTCGTTACCTTGGGACGGAGGTAGGCCGGTAAGACCATGGACGACCAGGTACAGATAGTGGACGGAGCTCAAAAAAGGGGGGGGGCGATGTGGACGACTTCTCCCGGGCGCAGACTGTGCAGGCTGACACAAACTCCCGTGTGTCTGCCATCAGAAACTTCTCTTGAGCAGGGATAAGGTCCTCCGATACCCAGGGTGGCAGGAAAAGCGTGAGCTGTGGACCCACTGCAGGACCTGTGAATGGACAGGATCAGGCACAAATAAAGGGTTGGCAGGACCGTTACCTGGATCTGGGTGGGCCCTCTGAGCCTCCCTAATGACTGACTGAACCTCCCAGGAAATGGCTGCCACCACGCAGCTGGGAGGGAGGATGGTAAATGTAAATGTAAATGCTCCGTACTTGTATAGCGCCTTTCTAGTCTTTTCGACCACTCAAAGCGCTTTTACACTACATCTGCATTCACCAGTCACACACATTCATACACTGAGCCTAAGTGCTCAAACGGAAACTAACATTCACACTCATTCGTACACTGGCGGAATAGCCGCCAGGGGCAATTCGGGGTTCAGTATCTTGCCCAAGGACACTTCGACACGCAACCAGGGGGAGCCAGGCATTGAACCGCCGACCTTCCGATTAACGGCCAACCCGCTCTACCTCCTGAGCCACAGTGTCTGGGCTGGGAGCATCCGTGGGTGAGTGGTACATCCTGGAGAGGGCGTCAGGTTTAGTGTTCCTAGAGCCTGGCCTGTAGGTTAGAGACATGTTGAAGCGACCAAAAAACAAAGCCCAATTCTCGATTCACCACATAATTCCTCTCCGCGGGTGTTAGTCGACGTGAGAAGAAGGCACAACGCTGGGACAACACGGCCCCCACCCCACTGTCTGATGCGTCTACCTCGACAATAAACTGCTTGGTGGGATCTGGATGCACTAGGATGGGAGCAGACGTGAACAGGGACTTTAAACTGACAAAGGTAACCTGGGCCTCAGGCTGCCAGGAGAAAGGTGATTTGGTGGAGGTTAGTTTGGTTAAAGGGGCGGCGACCTTACTGTAATCCCTGATAAACCTGTAGTAGAAGTTAGCGAATCCCAAAAATTGTTGTAGCTGTTTACAGGAAACCGGAACCGGCAACTCTACCACTACATAGATCTTGACTGGGTCTGCCTGTATCTGTCCTCGCCCAATGATATAGCCCGAAAATCTCATGGAATTGGAGTGAAATTCACACTTCTCTGCCTTGACATAAACCCGGTTCTCCAGCAGCCGCTGAAGAACCTGGCAGACGTGGGAAACGTGCTCAATGGGATGTCTGGAAAAAATCAATATATCATCCAAGTATACAAAAACAAAACGATTCAGGAAGTCACGAAGTACATCGTTCACCAGGTTTTGGAATACTGCAGGCGCATTAGTCAAACCAAAAGGCATTACCTGGCACTCAAAGTGGCCGAGTGGGATGTTGAAAGCAGTCTTCCATTCGTGCCCCTCCTTAATATGCACCAGGTGGTAGGCGTCGCGAAGATCCAGTTTGGAGAAGACTGTGGCTTGCTGCAGGGGTTTGAATGCTGAGTTGATCAGTGGCAATGGATATTTGTTTTTAACAGTTATGTTGTTCAGGCCACGGTAATCAATACAGGGACGAAGGGATTTATCTTTTCTTGCAGTTTGATCTCACAGTCATAAGGTCTTTGAGGTGGGAGAGACAGCGCTAGATCCTTGCTGAACACTCTTCTCAGGTCATGATATTCAGAGGGGACTGTAGTTAAGTCAGGGGACTCAGAGTCTAGTGGGGGAGTAGCACCCTCTGCTGGGGGTAATGCAGATTGCAGACAGGAGGATAAGCAGTGAGAACTCCAGCCCAGAGTCTTGCCGGTGGCCCAGTCAATATGAGGATTGCGTAGTTTGAGCCAGGGAAACCCTAAAATGATAGGGGTCTGTGGGGCAGAGATGACTTTAAATGAGATTTTCTTCATGGCGATATCCAGATAACACTTGTCTAAGGGGTTTCGTAGACTCAACAACATGGGCTGTGTTGGATGTGGCCATCTAGTGCCTGGGCAGTACAGGGCTCAGGAAGTGGTTCCAGAGGGAAACTAGACTGAATGGCCAGACTCCGATTAATAAAATTTCCCTCTGCACTGGAGTCAGTGAGGGCTTGGAGTGGCAGAGAAATCAAAGGCGTGCACAAAGTGGCAGGGATTAGCAGACGAGGGGGATTGTTAGTGGGGCTAAGGTGCTGGCCCCTCAGTACGCCCACGCCTACTGAAGAGCCGGGCCTGTTGGCCGAACCAGGCATGAGGAAACAAAGTGACCCTTGCTGCCACAATAGAGGCACCCTGATTGTGTCTGCGAGAGTGTTCCTCCGGTGTCAACTACATGGGCTCAGGTAGCGAAATGGAAGTTGGCTGCGGCCCAGAGGTAGTGGCAGGGATCATGGGGGCTGCGTAGGTGAGTCGGCGACGTGGCCGAGGATCAGAGGCGGGCCGGTCAGCATGCTCCCTCCGCCGCCGCTCACGCAGACACATTGGTGGATGATCGCAGTGAGGGATTGAACCCGGGTCTCTCACACCAAAGGCAGGCATCTTATCCATTGTGCCATCACCACCCCTTATCCCAAACTGGAAGGGTCATCTCGTGACGCTAATTCATCCTTAATCTCTTCATTTAATCCCTTCCTGAATGCACCCAGTAGCACTGCATCATTCCAGCCCGCGTCGGCGGACAGGGTTCTGAGCTCTAAGTCACCACAGTGATCGGGATGATCAAAAACCTCTCAGAGCATTGCCTCGAATTGGTGCAAAGACAGGGTTGTAATCGGAATATTGACGTTTACTGCTTCTGTCCAGGCTAGTGTTCTCCCTCTTAACAGGCCCAGGATATAGAGTACCTTAGTAGGATCAGAAGCGAAGGTCTGCGGCCGTTGGGTGAACACAATGGCACACTGAAGCAGGAAACCACGGCCTCAGGGTCAGGGGCGTAGGATTTGGTTGAGGAACAGGTCTTAGGGGAGATGGCTGAGTAGAGGAGACTAATTGCAACAGTGCAGTTACTTGATCGAAAAGGCGAGCAATCTGTTCGTGAATACCTTTTTGTGTGTTCATGAGAGTCCGGATGGATTGGTCGTGTTCCCCCAGGAGGATTCCTTGGCTGGCGAGAGCTAACTGACTCCTCGGGGCATCTGCCGTTGTGTCCACCAAATCGATTGTGTCCGCTGATTCAGAAGCGGACACAAGATGGTTAACAAGAACACAGGCAAGATTTATTAAAGTGTTCAGGGGAGGCCAGAGGGTTAGGGAGCATGCGGGGAATTCCAGGCTCAGAGGGAATCCGATGAAGGCGTTCTGGAACGGCGTCAGGGCGGACAGACTGGCTGGCGGGCGGGCGGCGAGGGAAAAGGGCAGGTAACTCAATGGACGGGCAGGCAAGCAGCGACGGGAGTAACACCGGAGGTAAACTGACAAACTGGCGAAGAGTGGGAGCTGAGCTGGAGTATTTAACTGTAGGAGTTGATAGTAGATGAGCCACAGGTGCGCCCACACACACTGACAGGACTAGACAGACAAGACTGACAGAAACAGCAGGGAGGGAAAAAACTGAGAAGACACAAGGGAGGGGGAGGAGGCGTAGCCAAATCATGACATCATTTGTCGATGCTTTTTATGATATACTGTATTTTTAATTTAGAGATGTGTCATGTGAAAAATAGACACGTTTTCTGTTCTAGTTAATCTGTTGATATTTTCCTTTTTACAAAGCTTACAGCTTTAGTGGGGGAGAAATTCACCATGCAAATGCCTCTCTTGTCCATCCTGACGTAGTAAATGTTCTATATATGTTAATATTGTATTTTCACTAAATGTTAGTTGGTCACTACACAGTTTCTCCCATGTTGCAGATTATCAAGTGGAGCATTAGTAGATAAGGAACCAAATAAATTATGACATATACTGTTTATGTGTTAATGTTTCTCTTTGGTGCCCTCCCAGTAGGAGGCACTCAAAACAACAACCTTGTTTGACCGGAAACTAATTCATGTTCATCTCTTCTCCAGATGCTCCAAAGCTTCCCTCTGTGTCAGTGAGTCCCTCTGCTGAGATAGTGGAGGGCAGTTCAGTGACTCTGACCTGCAGCAGTGATGCTAACCCAGCAGCTAAATACACCTGGTACAAGGAGAATGAAGACTCACCAAAAGCATCAGGACAGAACTTCACCATCACTGACTTCAGAGCTGAACACAGTGGGAATTATTACTGTGAAGCCCAGAACAGAAGAGGACGTCATAACTCCACCTTACATCTGATTGTTGTGGCAGGTAAGGTTATACTACATTTCAAGGGGTCCTCACACATCTTTGAGCTGACCTTGGGTTACAGAAGCTCACCTTACTTTAGTTCAGATTATTTTTTTAATTTTGACAAAACCGATCCCAAAATAACTTAAACCGTAATTTGTGTCCAGTTATCTTCACTATTAGACCCAAACATTCCTGTAACTTTTCCAGTGTTTGTGCTTGATTGTTGTTTTCCAGGTTCATTGAAATTTCCAGTTGTTCTATCAGTCAGTGCTGTTGTTCTGGTCTTCATACTTCTTCTCTCTGTCTTCATATGGATTAGGTGAGCAGATCAGTTTCTCTGTGATTCAATTTACTATGGATCTTAAAGGACGCGTTCACATTTTTTGGTATCAAGTCAAGTCAGTCTCAAAGCAATAGTCACATTGAAAGTTAGCTGTAATGGTTCCTCATGTTAACACTGGCCCTCAAGAGATCCCCTCTGAAAGCAGTTTCAATGTAAGTGATGCTGGAAATACCATACAAAAAAAGACTAACAGTGATAGATACACACAGAATATGATTTCTGTGTGTATCACTTACATTGAAACTACTTTAGGGAGGGATTTATTTGAGGCCAGTTTGTACAAGAGCAACCAATAACTCTCAATGTACATATGGGCATTTTAGCATTGTATTAGTGTTTGTTTGAAGATTATTATTATTTAGTTAATAATTTGCTTCTTTTATTTATTCTCCTGTCAGAAAGAGCTCCTTGCAAAAACAACCTGAGGCTGATGAGACACCACACAACAGAGCAGAGGTACAAACAAAAACATGCTGTTCAGTCACCGGTCAGCTGGTCATCTCATTGGTGCATCACTTTCTTCTTTGACTACTTTATCCACCAAATTAACCACATCCTCCTTTATCTATCACCCTCCCTACTAGCATCCTTCTCTAGTTACACCTGATAACCTCATGGCCAAACTGAAGATAATGTGCAAGTTTAAGATTCTATCTTAAGTCACGTTTTATAAATGAACGGCATTTATTTTAATAGTTTTTAGACAGGAGAAAAAATCTGACTCACACCTGGTTTACCTGAAAGATTAAAGGAGAGGTTCCACATTCCACATCCAAGTCTGTTTGTTATCCAGGTGTCCATATGAACATTTAAACAGTAATTATTCCTCCTGTTCATTCTACGTTATTAAGAAATCCCTTCCTAATGCACTTTCAGTGTTGTAATGAGGGACAAAATCCAATGTCCTCAATCTGTGTGAAAATTATTTAAAAGTTTATCTGAAGGTAAAATGAGGCTTTAGCCATCCAAGTTACACAAATCAAACGGGTCTCTTACAAAGTCAGTGATTTCATCCCAGCACTATATAAAACATGACTGACTGTTGTTTTAAAACTGACAAACTTTTACTTTAAATACCCACAATGAATTAAGCAGTCTTTCTCCAGACATACTTCTGGCACATGGTTCACCTAAATTGAACAACAAACTTCTTGTACACTATCTGGTTCATGGGGCATTAAGTAAAATGTGAATACTATTATCATCTGCTGCTGGTATTGCAACACAAAGAGAAGCATGTTTCCATCCAATTGTCATGCAAAGTTGAAGCGGACTCTTGAAATGTCGCAAAAAAGAAAAAAAGGGAAATGTGAAATGGCTCATCAGCTGTTTTGGAGTGAATACACCAGTCGCATGGAACTAATGGCCACTGATCTTAGAAAAATGGAGAGAGGTCCTCAGAATTGTGTTTCAAGCGGGCAAGTTGCTACCAGCCATGTCTCCACACGTTATGGGAATATTGGTCAAGATGCCAACAGCGGAAACAGCTGATCAGACGTGAGTTACAAGTTCGCTACATCAGAACTTATTCGGCAAAAGTGTTTCCATCTCCCAAGTAGTGCATTAAGAGTTTTTCGACAAAGGCAAAAAACACCTCAAGCCAGCGTAAAAAGTTTTTTGCGAGATTAAGGATTTTGTGTTTTTAATTTTGCCGTTTTCATCAACCTTTTCTAATGCCACACTTCAAAATGCGCATAAATAACATTGATGGAAACACGGATACAGACTGATATCAAGCCTCAGGATCACAGTTCTTTGGTTTAGCAAATTAGGCTGAACACACTCCACCTTATACCCTGCAGATATTTTACTGAGTGGTCCTGTCATGCTGCTGTTTGTCTTGTAAAGAGTACATGGAAAATGTAATAGTGACTATCTCTGTGACCAGCAGACAGATGAAACTCAGGATGCAACCATACGATTCATAAGAAGCCAGGCAGGGGCTCTCTACTCCAACTACAGCCCAGCTCAGCCCCTCAGAAACGAGGAGGAGGTTGTTTACGCGGCCCCCAACTTCAACAGTGCCGCAGGGTGAGCAACTCTTCACACAGGACAATCTTTGTTGCTGTTTAATTTAAATAATTTAAATAAAGTAAAATTGAAAGTGTTTAATCCCACATGTTCTATGTTTTTTTAGTGTTTTTATTAAATGTTCTTCTTTTAAATTATTGATTCCTTCACAGAACAAGGCCTCAAGCAGCTGTGGAGGATGTATCTGCCCTGTACAGCAGAGTTAGTAGACGACACTGAGTGTGGTGACAACATGGATCTGTGGTCTGTATTTATGCATGGACTTTCTATGCCTTTTCTTAGCAGGTGGCCCCATTTGATTTTTCCTCAGGACAGACTGGGCCAAGAATGCAGAATCAAGGCAGCAATAATCATTTATACATCGATTATATTAATGAAGGACAGATAGATTAAATATTAGACACTTCTCTGATGGTTTGAACAAAACTGGACATTTAAACCTTCGTGAAGAATTTATTACAGGACTGTTGTGTTAAACTGCATTACTTTAGCTCCGTCTACCATTTTTTCAGGACTTTACAATTTTGATTATTATATGATCACATTTGGTCATAATGTTTGGGTTTTTTGTTTGTTTTTTTAAAGGGACAGTGCCCATCAGTGAACATAAGGACAATGCCCAAATGTAAATGAGCCAGATTTAGCCATACAGACTCATTTTTATCTGGAGTCCCTGGCAGGTTGATGTTATAAGAATAAGTCACATCTATTGTCAGTATTCATATGCTAATTTTCTGAACTTGTATTTTTATTGCATGGTCATGTCCGCTCATTATTGGCTGCCTATATTGCTGTATGTATTTATCTGCTTTGAAAACTCATGTTTGCTTCATCTTGCATGTAAAATAGTGAGTAAGACACAAGATAAGACCTTTTCTTTCTTGCACTCCTTGTCTGCCCTGATGAGAGACTGCTTGGTAACACTTTTTAAAATGTAAATGGATATAAACTGTATTTTTCATTTGCATTTTAAGCCTTTGACATGGAGTTTGTGTTTCAGTCGGATTAAACAGAACGTTTATCGCATCTTTTTGTTGTTGTTACATCTGAAATGAAAGGCACAAGTTTATATGAAATGAATATGAGGCTTAAGCCGTCTGAGTTAGACAAACAAAGTGCTCATCTCCCAAAGTTACTGTCCTTTTAGTACCACATGCCCACTTTGTGTTTATTTTGTGTTTCCTGGCTGAGTTTCTGAGTTTCCCAATAAAGAAGGCTTCTCACTTTATTTGTCTAACCCAGACTGCCTCAGATTAGCCCTCTGTGTATCTTTGCACAGACTGAGGACTGATGCTCATTCTGAGTCAGCATTGTTCTTTATTGGGAAATCTCCATGTGGCAGATAAAAGTCTGCTGAGCACCATCTGATTCCTTCAGTCTCCCTTAATAGGATTTATTATAGCAAAGCCCACAAATTAAATTTCATTCAGGCAGTTAGAGGTCTACATCTCAAAGAAAGACTCCTAAATTGCCAATAGTTGTATTAGCACAAACATAAATAATTATACTCCTTCAGAAAGTGCTGAGGTGATCAGTAGCAGTAGCCAGATGCCCAGACAGGTAACAACTGCCTGTAACATCTCTCAAGCTGTTTGTGTCTGTGAGGGAATTTAGGCCATGTTAATGGAGGTGACCTGCTAAACTTAACCAGTCTTCTTATGTCTCATGTCTCTGGACAGGGTGCTGCTGAAAATGACATTACAAATGACAAAGAAAAGTTGACATGATGCGTTTGACTGCATTTCTTAAGTGTTAAATCAGTATTAAGTTTTTGTCACATGATTTTACATAAGATCAATCCAGGTTGTTGAGTGACTTGTTTATTCTTTGTAACGTCACAAAACATTCACAATGACTTTGATGTGTCATTATCACACTGTCTGTTTGAGGCCAAACCATTCTGAGTTACAATACTTTGTATGAGATCATCAGAATAATACATGCAATTGTATGGTCTGGTTTAGTGTTTATGGATGTGACCACCTTTTTGTGAACATGTAGTTCTTATGTGGGGACAAGGCCTGAAGGTTAACCGTATTTCCTCTTCAAACAACTAAAACAACAATAAAAAAAATGAATGTATGAAAAAAAATCCATAAATGTCAAATCAGTTGTCAGTATTTTAAGCACAACCTGGACGGAAACTCCAGTTTTTAAACATTGCACAGTTAATGCCACTCACAGGACAGTGTGAAAAATTGAGGTTTGATTCTTAGATAGTTCCTAAAAAGACTATTAATACTTTCAGAGACAAACCAACAGCATTCACTGCTGCTGTGAGAACAAACAATCACTTCCTGTTCATGTGGTGACTCGTCAGCTTTTCTGTTTGACCTGTGAGATCTCTTAATACAGTCTCCAAACTCTACAGGCATCAATGCAAACTGATTTAGAGCTGCATGTTTTCATCACAAACACTGAGTATTGGGAACATATTCTCTGTGTATGCAATGGACTTTTGTTCTTTTTCATCCAATAGAAACAATATTTTCCATCCATATTCTTCTAACTTGTGGGGTAGTTCAAAGATCCTGCACACCTGTGTGGGTATGTAGGGCCTTCAATGTATGACAAAGTCTCTACTACAGCTGGTAGAGCTGATGATCAGCTGCTTCTCTAAAGACGTATTTCCTCTGTTCTTCTCTCCTTGCATGTTTTCCTTGCAACAACTTCCACCAGCTCTGTGTCAAGGCCTGCCCCCACTCTCCCGCTACGGTGTCTCTGATTGGCTAATATTAACCCTTACTCCACCCTAAACCAAACCTTAACTAAAGTAATCAACAGAGGCAATGAGAACAATCCAGTACGAGTTGTCAGAAAGCTGGTGGGGGAAAAGATTTGACTTTTCTCGTGTGTCTCCATGCTTCTAAGGTGGGGGGGACTAAGATGCAATGAAAAGATTGAAATGATGACGGGAGGCAAGGTGAGGAGCTGAGGATGTACAAACTGAGACCTGGGTTGTTGTGTAAAGTAAAAAATGCATCATTTGCAAAACAACAGTAAGAATCATGTCTTCATTTCAACTTGGAGATGTACAGTCTGTTCCTGCATACTAATGATGTGAAGAGGAAGAAAGTCAGGGCGGCCTTTAACACTTCAGTGTCTGTTTTAACACATGTGTACCAAGCACAGAGACAGACTGTCTTCAAAGACAGCATCCTCCCTTTTTCATTACAAATGTTCATTGGGACTAAGTGACATACAGGACTTCTCACGTATCTGATCTACCTGCTGATTTAACAGACGTGAGGAGCAGCTATGAGTTTAACAGCAGCAGCGAGTGGATTTGTTGTCTTCCTTCTCTCTGTACAAGGTACTGGACATATTTATATTGTGGTAGCACACTTCAGAAAATCAGAGGAAGGTGGGTTTCTTAGTAAATAAATAGATTTGATATGTGATGTTATGCAATGTGGTGCGACCCCTGCAACACCAGACACTAACTTCTCTCTTCAAGTTTTTACAAGACGTCCATCAGAGAACAGAGTCAGTGTCATGTCTTTCATTTAATAGGAAATGACTCACCGTAGGAGTTGAAAGGTAGATAATAAAACTTAAAGTCACACTAATGAATATTTTTATATTAACAATGGTTTGAATAATTGTATAATGTTGAAGATGTTGGTTGTAGTAATGAAGCCACAGAGAATAATCACCTGAATCTGCAGTTCCTCTCAGCTCTACAGAGAGTTTCCTGTTTTGTTTCGCTCTCACCAGCCTTGTTTCCAGCAGCTGCAGCTGATTTCAGTGAAAAGGCTCTAAAAACACCCTGTACACTACCTGTCTAGTATTAAATGACTAGCTGGTGACCATAGCTAATGGCTAGCTGCTAACGAGCCAGACGTTTTCCTACTTCCCCACCTACAAACACTGACCAAGCTGGGTGTGCTGCTGCCTGGAAATGAATGACCTCAGTTTGTACATTTGATTTTATAGAAGAAGCTAAAAATAAAGTTAGGGGAATAAATTAGGGGAATGTTTAATTAAATCTATTATAGTATTTCCGATATTCCTGAATATGTCACAGATTCACTGATGCTGCAAATTCAGATATGTTGGTTTGAGAGGTTCACAAACTGAATTATGTATATTTGTGTTGATTTAAACGCAGCTATAACTTTAAATTCCGCCTTTAAAACAGACATGGGAATCAGCCAATGTTGTTATTACTTTCATTAAGTTACAATAATAAGTGGTTTGTTGTCTACATACCACAGTAGCTGTCCACACCTCAGTGGTCTGCATTTCTCTACGGTTTCCATTCACACTCTGCAGCAGCCGACCACAGACAGGAAAGCAACTCAGCAAAGCAGACTCCTTTTTTCATGTAGCCTATCACACCCCTCTAATATTTAATGTTACGCTTTTTTATCCTGTTCAGTAAATACACAGTTTCAGTACATCGCTGTTCCTTCACTGCACCCTCTGTATGATGTCCTGCTGTCACGTGTTCATCTCTGGTTCCTTTGCGTTTTATATCCTCATGTAAAAGTGAATGATTTGAAGACTTAGATTGATTGATTGAAGGCATAAACCAGAAGTAATTAGAACATTTAAAACATATTAAAACAGACTTTACAAAGTCCCCAACAGAGAAGTAAAACTACAAGAAAAACTTGTGATACACAATAAATCTAGTATTCAGTTACAGTTAGGAAAATATTCTGAGAACACTAAGATTATTGTTCTCACACTGACTTAAACCTACAGTGCTGAACTTTCAACACTTCTGACATACAGTATATATATATATATATACAGGCTCTGCCATGCGAAGTTGCTGCTGTTGCTACAGTCGCTCCTATGTTCAGTTCTGGCAAACCGATCATTGCTGGTTGACATAAAACACGTAACTATCGATTCACCAGAGCAGTAATGTTGTCATAGACATCGGGATTTAAAAACTCTGGTAAACTGCCAATACAGACAGAGTTACTTGGCAGTTATAGGCTTAATCAGCATTGTGTGAACTTGTTTGGAAATGGTTTGAATGTAATGTTCATTTATATGTAAAAGTCCCACATTCCTGCTGGTTGGATGCAAAGTAGTTTTGGAAAATGTAGCTTCACACACTGAAGCACCTCCACTACAAATGAAAGTCTGTGTCCTGATGTTGTTGAGTCTGACTGTAGTTTCTGATGTGCTCTGTGTTACAGTGATACAGGCTCAGAATGGCTGGGGAGTGACTTACACCTCTACTCAGATCTGTGCCTTAAAAGGATCAACAGTGGAAATAAGCTGCACCTACACACTCCCATCCAGAATAAATGACCGTGATACTACAGTTCAGGAATCATTCTGGTTTACTCAGATGAATGGAGATGTACCTGTGGATCTGAAAACAGACTCAGAGAACGCAGGTCGTTTGCAGAACAGTTGTTCTAACAACATCTGCACTCTGAGAATCACAGACCTGAGAGAGAGCGACTCAGTTGAGTACAAGTTCAGGTTTATAACAAACCAACCAGGTGGAAGATTTACTGGTTCACCTGGAGTCACTTTGTCTGTCGCAGGTAACATTCATCTGATTTTAAATAATTATATAAATATGTTGCATTGTGTATTTGTGGTCTAAAATAATGTTCCTGTTCTTTCTTCACAAATCCAGATCTCCAGGTGCAGGTTAGCAGACCAAACGTTGGCATGATTACTACTGAGGCAGAGCTGCTTTGTCACAGCAGCTGTCGTCTGCCTGATCGTCCTTCCTACATCTGGTACAAGAATGGACAGAACATTCAGACAGAAACATCTTCTTATTCAGGCTACTTTGGTTCTGCAGACAGTTATTCCTGTGCTGTGAAAGGACTGGAGGGTTTCCCCTCTCCTTCAGTGTGTGAGTTTACTCCACAATCTTCCACTAACATAACACCATCTGGTGGAGCCGAATCACTACATGTATTTTAAATAAAGAGACCCTCATTGTGACTCCTCGTCAATTCTGGTTTAAAGATGGTCTTAAACTGTTTTATCTTTCAGGTATTCGCGGTCAAACCTGCAACAGAGTGACTTACACTGACAGAAGCATCTGTGCTGTCAAAGGATCATCAGTGGACATTTCTTGTACTTATAACAGTTATGAAACTATCAGATCTAAATTCTGGTTCAGACCTGAACGTAGTCTTCAGTGGCAGAATCCCTCACAGCCTGAGGACCTTAGTGAAGACTCCCAGTATGCAGGTCGTGTTCAGGTCCTTGAAACAGAGAGAGGACGCTCCACTCTGAGAATCACTGACCTGAGAGAGAGCGACTCAGCTGAGTATCACTTCAAATTCACAGCAGGAAGCTTTGAATGGAGGAGTAGTTTACCTGGTACAACTCTGACTGTCACAGGTACTGATGAACACAAACTGTAACAGCACATTTAAACTATCTGATGACAAGTGAATGTGCAGAATAGTGATCCTGATGAGAAATAATGTTTGTGTGATTAAGTGATTGGATGATGGTCACAATGTTTTATTGTTGTTTAAATCTCTGTGTATGTCTGTTTGATTCAGTTTCACAAAAATAATTTTTCAAATATTTCTGTTTTTTCTCCACAGATTTAGATCTCCAGGTGCAGGTGATCAGATCAACAGTCTACCAGAATTATACTGAGGCAGAGCTGCTTTGTCACAGCAGCTGTCGTCTTCCTGATCGTTCTTCCTACATCTGGTTCAAGAATGGACAGAAAATGGAAAGGGTGGAGACATCTTCTTATAAAGATCAGTTTTATCCTGGAGACATCATCTCCTGTGCTGTAAAAGGACATGAGGATTTCTGCTCTCCTTCAGTGTGTGAGTTTACTCCACTGTGTCAGGAAAAAAACATGCTTATGCACAATACTCTTATAATTTCAGACATAACCATATTAGAGTATTCTATACCGTAATAATTAATTTTTCATTGTAAAACTTTATAATGGAGTAAAGTTTCTGAAGATTTATTCCTCACAGACTCGACAGACATCTTAGTAGTAAGAAATCCTAATATTGTCATTCGCTCTGATAAGGTTGTGTGTAAAGCTCCTCTTTTGAAAAGATGTAGTCTATTAAAGAGGTGGTATTCTGCTCATTTTCAGGTTCAAAATCTTAATTAGGGGTTGTACCAGAACAGGTTTACATTTCAAAAAACACCATATTTTTCTCATACTGCACATTGCTGCAGCTCCTCTTTTCACCCTGTGTTGTACGCTCCGCTCTTGAGCTACAGAGTGATGCATCTTACTTGTACAAAATCTTTGCTGGGAGTTGCACATGCGCAGTTCCCAGGTAAGGACTACTAGCCAATCAGAAGCAGAGAAGGGCGGGTCGTAAGAAACAAGGTAGAGTGATCCAAATTAAAGTCTTCAGACTGCGACCGAAACCTAGCAGATGGTAAAAGTTACTCACACGTCCACAACATCATTGTTCCACATCTTACCATAAAGCACTACAAAAATCACAATATTTCAACTACATTTTACATCAAAATTGGCCAAAGAATTTGAACGTTTGCTCAGTAGCTTTCACATCAGGTGTAACATTAGCATTATAGCTATAACTTTAGCTGTGTTGGCCAACGTTTACAGCAACTCCGCACTTGAACAGTCTGAAGTTACATTGCCGTGTTTATTTTAAATATAATTCACAACCGATAAAGCATACTTACAGGTTGTGATTGTGAATTTCCAGGCCCAAACAGAGTCGGAGTTGCATCGTCTTTTAGGACTAATCTATGCTGCCTTCACCGAAAAATGCTACCACAGCGCAAATCGATAGAGTCGACTCTACTCGGCCCTGCTCCGTTTTCCGTTGCAGATAGTACCCAGAGATAGTACGTAGCTTGTCGTCATAGCGACGCCACACACAACTTCCGTAACGTAATGTCTTTAAACACCATCTGTAATTTCACAGCATTTAAGGGCTCTTTTCTCCATCTCAGCTCTGCCTTTTCTCTTTCTCTCGTTCTCCTGTGCATTTTTTCTACGCACACTCGCGCACTGACTGACCGCTGTGTTGATGTGTGTATGCATGCAATCAATTGCACGTGATGACAGAGATCATGCCATCAGGTTAAAACAAGAAGGGAGGCCGACGGTCTACGGTCTGAGTGACTGTGGCTGCCCTGTGACAGATTCAACTTTAATGGGCCTAATCTCGTTTGACAAAAGTCTGGATGTCATATTTGACGCGCCTCGAGCGGTGGCACTGCAGGAGAGAGTGAGACGCGCCTGTTGTGTGGATTCTCCTGCTATTAAAAAAGCTTGCTATCGCCGCTGGTCAAGTTGTATTACAAAAAAAAAAAAAAAACTGGTAATATTAAGTGGGGTTTTTTATAATTCGCCAACACCGAAAAAATATTTCGGCACCAGAAAAACAAATCCATCAGTAAACGAGAAACGTTATTTTCTCAGGCAGTATGCAAACTGGTCATTGGTCTATCTTCACCAAGCCATCAGAGAGCTTCATGATAGAGGAGGCCATGAGTTTGTCAGAGAGATCCACCTTGTCCCGCCTCTCAATGGACCACCAGGCTGTTTTCTCTGTATCTTTCTTGTAGTTGGTTGGGGCGTCCATGAAAGGAGGGCTTTTCTTCATGGGCATGTGGAAAGGGTAACTAGCCTCTCCACCCCCAGTGCACTCTTTTCTGCCGTCAGTTAGTCTTTCCTGACTGTCCTTCAGTCTTACTCTTATTAATAGAGCGGGTGAATAGATCAAGTTCCTGGGAATCGGTGTCACGGAGAACCTGACATGGTCGTCCCACATCTCCATGCTGGTGAAAAAAGCTCAGAAACAACTATATTTCTTGAGCTTAAGAAGGCCAAATTCCCGTGCCAATTCTTATCAGCTTTTACAGAGGAGCAATGGAAACAGAAACACATTTATTTGGTTGTGGTCTGAGAGTGCTGTTTGCTGTCTGACAGTGAATGCGTTGAAAGTGGAGGGGTCCATGTCAGTGATTGCATAGTCCACTACATTACACCCAAGAGCAGAAGAGTATGTAAATCTCCCTAAAGAGTCTCCTCTGATCCTACAGTCAAGAAAGTACAGACTTGAGGCTCGACAGAGGTGTAGCAGCCCCTGTACCACTACTGTTTGTCACACTATCAAGGTTGTTTCTGTGAGTGATAATTGGAGATTTACTAAGGGGTCTGGCCAAACACGTGATTATTACCTTGTGGGTCAACAATATCCGGTTCAGTACCAGTTCTTGCATTCAGGTCTCCACATAGAAACCCTATATTTCCCTGGACTTGAAAGTGGGTGATTTCTGTGAGGCGATTGCTAAATATTTCCTCAATATGTCGATTTTATTGGTGGGACATAAATTGCACAAAGATAAATTTCCATCCTGATACTTGAATTTAGTTTTAGCCAGATGTGTGACTTCCCTTCCCTATCTGTCTAATAAACAAACACAGAAGTTTTAATGGATCGTCCTTGATTACATATTCTAATCTTTAAGTAATTGATGTTCATCTCTTCTCCAGATGCTCCAAAGCTTCCCTCTGTGTCAGTGAGTCCCTCTGCTGAGATAGTGGAGAACAGTTCAGTGACTCTGACCTGCAGCAGTGATGCTAACCCAGCAGCTAATTATACCTGGTACAAGGAGAACCAAACACTGCTCAGTGAAGAACCACAGCTTGTCTTCAGCTCCATCCAGTCCTCTGACTCTGGAGAGTATTACTGTGCAGCTGAGAACCAGCTGGGGAGGAGGACATCTGAATACATCATTAATGTGAAATGTGAGTGGAACAGCTTATTTAAAACTACAAACAGCTCATTTTTTGCACAAAAAGGATTTTACAAAATCTTTGGTAGGGGTAGAGGCTGAACCCATTATTAGCAGGAGGAACACATAAACAGCAGGTGGAGTTGGAACAAGTCTCAGAAACATCTACTCATCTGTACTTCTCATCCTCTTTTGAGTTGAATTTAGGTTTCAGATCTCTGTGTAACGATTGGCTGTCTGTCAGATGCCTAATTACATATATTCAGAGCAATGGACTAGGGCTGACCCTAGTTGAAGCTTTTCGATGCTTCAATGGGAGGAGCCTGATTCGGCTGTCAATCTCACAGTCAAAGCTTGCAACAGTGTTATGAAACAAGGATCGTGTCATTTTGGTGATATTGGGGTGCTCAATGTCTGATTTTAAACAGAACACAAAGAATATATCGCTTTTAAACAGTACCGCAACGTGCATGTACAGTTAGTTGTGAGGCACGCGCGCCCGCACAGCTCGGTACAAGACCGGTGAACGGCAGGCGAGCAGAGAGAAACAATAAGCCTCAGTTTAGCTCTAAATGTAACAGTGAGTAATAAATAGAGACTGCAGTGCCAACCACATGGACATTGCATGCAGCTCCCCTCTAAGTAAACCAATGTGAATTGTAATGGTACTTGCCAAAATGTGAGGTTCCAGCAACGAACTGAAGAAATAATGTTTTGCCCACATTGTGAGAAGTTTTGAGGTCAGTTTTTATTTTTTATTCATGTAAGAAGCCCCCAAGTTTCTTCATAGAAAAGGGTCGTGAAGAGAAAACCTGTGGCCAAGTTTCATGTACAAGTCTGTTAGTGACTGTTGTAGCCTGCTAGCTAGCTTTGTAGAGGCAACAACAGCCTTACTCATGAAGCAGGATTACTAAACCAGGCGGATAACAAAGTAACAACTGGGACATCAAAACAATGACTGAATTATTACTGTATTGCTCCTCCGAGCTTGTGGCAAACCATGCCTAAAACAGACCTGTGAACAAAGATTGATTGAAGTTGTCTTTCTTTTGTCCCCAGATTCTCCAAAGCTTCCCTCTGTGTCAGTGAGTCCCTCTGCTGAGATAGTGGAGGGCAGTTCAGTGACTCTGACCTGCAGCAGTGATGCTAACCCAGCAGCTAAATACACCTGGTACAAGGAGAACCAGACACTGATTCAGGGACCAGAAGACATTTATCATTTCACCTCTATCAGCTCTAAGGACAGCGGGATCTACCACTGCAAGGCTGAGAATGAGTTGGGCCAGATCAACTCCACATCTGTATCCATAGATGTCCAGTGTAAGTACAAAACATCAGCAAATCACTTCGACACACAATGTGTTTAATTACAGATGTAAATGTCTGATGAGGTTAGACTATCAAGTTCTAAAGTAGTATCACAAGGGGTTTAAAGGATCATTTCAGATTTTTTAAATTCTACCTACTATTATATTCACCAGAGCATTATTTGTTACTTATTGGATTATGGGCTGTTTTTTGTAATTCCACAGATGTGCACTGTCTTCTGAGAAAGGTAAAATGATTGCCCGGTGGTGGGCGGGGGCTTTCAGCAAAGGAGAATAGCAGAGCAGAGTGGCATAACCTGAAAAAATATTGGATTTAAACATTGTGTCAGGGTTTGTCATGTGTGCAGGCAGGAGCAGGTTTTAGGACCCAAATGGAGGACAAGCAGACGAGACAGATACAGTCTCTTTGAGAATTTATTAACAAAAAGGGAAGAAGCTAAACTTACAGCAGAGTCCCATAAATATAACAAGGTAATCCATAAACAGAGGTTGTCTGCAGAGCAGCAAAAAGTCCAAAACAAAGAATAATCCACGGTGTAAGAGAACAAAGGGTAAATCCAACAAATGTGGCAGTAAAGCAGACAGACAAGCAAGACACACAGCAGGGGTTGAACATACAACGAACCAGCAAGAGCTGAACAGAAGTGAAACACATTTAAGCACAGTGAGGAGGTTGGGAGCACAGACAGGTGATCCTAATAATGACAGCAGACAGACACAGGCAGGCAGGGTGATGGACAGATAGAAACACTGGATGGTTCTCAAGTCTCTTATTTGTCGTTTCCTCGCTCCTTGATCCTCGCTTGAACTGGAACCTTTTTCTTAGCCTATATGAAAAATATTACATTCACAAATACAACATTTCAATATAAATCATACATTATATTGAAGTATTATATAGTCTGAAGTATTTAACAGTTAAAATGTATAAAGATTTTTATTTAAAGCCTTTGTTGCTTGTTACGTTATCCCCTTGTGGATCATGTTCTATTATTCTGTTGTTTACTGTAGGCTATTTTGTTTTGGCTGAAGATTTTCATATAAGATGAATATGATTCAGTAAAAACAACCTTTGTATTGTCTATCAGAAAAGACTTCCTTCGTGGAAGTCTTTTAATGACCGACACGCCGCCTTTTCGGGTAGCCGTTATATTTATTGGACGCTGCAGCTGATTGGACTGATCTGAAATCTCACATAACATTAAACTCAAGTGTATCGCTTCAAAGTCTTATATTTGAGTTGTTTTATGATTCACTGTCTTGTTCGTTGTAGGTCTGAACAACAAAAGTCCCACGCACAACTTTATTTTAAAGTCAGAGAGAATCAGAGAGTCTGTCTGCAAGAAACATGTTTTACATAATGTATCGTCATTTCTAATCAGTCACATGTGAGGCTGGTCATTCCTGTGTTTAATCCAAACAGATGATAATAAAATATAGTACACTAAAGAGTCGGAAAAGTCACTAAACTGCACCAAAGTATCTAATGAGCAAAGCATCTGATGAATGCAGCCAGCAGCTCTGCAAGTAAATTCAGCTGATGAAAGTATGAATGAAAGCTGCTGCCCTAAAAAAAATGTTGGATTCATATAATGGAACACAGCGATCGATTGGCGATGAGTGAAGTGACTCGAAAATAACATGCAGTAGTGTTAAAGGAAATCAGAAGAGGAAATAAACGTAAAGCCAAAAACTAAGCATCGGGTTTGATTCAATGTACATCATTTCAGTTTCCTTGAAACATTTGGGCTAATAAATCCCAAGACACCATGATCATATTCTTGGTTATTCAATAACAAATTCACTATCAGAAGCAATAAAGATAAATGCAGATAATTTCAGCATTGTGCCAGTAGAAAAGATCCCGTGCTTCTGAGCAGGACATCAGTAACCTATACTTTTTCATGTGCAGGTGTTTGTTAAACAGTTAACAGAGACTCATGCTGCTCTGCACTGATAACTGTGAGACTTTATTAGTACCAACACCGTGCACATGTATATAGACACAAACTCCATCAAAAGTCTCTACAGCTGTTAGAGTGGACTGACAGCTGATCCAGTGATCCTGTGATCAGCTGCCGCCGTCATCAAAAACAGACGTCGCTTTACATGACGCTCCGGAGGAAAGGACGTCTCATGTCTCAAAAAACATATTTCCTCGTTCCTTCTCTCCTGGCTTGGCTCCAAGGAAAGACCCAAGTGGATGCAATTAAGAGACTTGAGAAGCACCCTATGTTGCGCCACGAGGAGTCGAAGGATCGAGGAGGCACAAATTTGAGAAATGAGAACGGCCAACAGACAGAAACCAAGCAGACTAAATCTCACTGAACAACTAACAAACCCACAGAGAAAACCCAAACAGATGCACACAAAAGAAACACATTTACAAGGCACAACAGACCATAACAAGATAAGACAAATGAACAGCACAGAATAAGAAATACACAAAACAATCACAAACACAATCAGACAGAACAAACCCAGATAAAACATGGAAACAGACTAAAACTAGAATCACAGAACAAACTGACATAAAACAGGCAGTGGAAAACAACTATCTAACTAACTAATTAACTAACACCGGGCATACTGAACCCAATACAACAGACAAAGCTGAAACCCAAAACATAGACAAAATAACAGATACAGAACAGACTAAAAAAACAAAACTGACAATTAACTAAACAGACAGACAGGCACACAGTGTGACACATTGGCTTTGCTCCGAGCTAACATTTTATTATCCAGACAGAAAGTAGACATCTGTGAGGCCAACAAGATTCTTTTTAATATACAAGCTGCTGCTGGATAACAACATAAACATTTTGATTCATCTTCTAAGGGTCATTTCACTGCAGTTTGATTGATTTGATCTCGATCAAGGGAAAAAATGATCCATCGTTGGGTTCCTGGCCTCTGTGCGGTCGTTTGGCCTAAGTTTGTTTGACAGCTTTTACATCAGCCCATAAAACTGTAGTAACCAACACGTCCTCATACCTAAACAACAACAACAAAAAAAAAAATAAAAATAATTCATCATTGACTTGGTTTCACATGGGACTCAAATGGGACTCACTAATGAATACAGTGCATGTGGAAAGAATAGAATAGAACAGAATATACTCTATTGTCTCCTAGGGGCAATTTGTCATGTACTCAAAGTGTGTAGTGCATAGTAGTAGCTGCCACTACAGACAAAAATACACATAAAAGACATATTACAGCTAAAGATGTACACGTAGGCTACATACACACATACACATACAAAATTTAAACAAAAATAAATAAATTTTAAAAAATCACAAAGAATTCACAGCACTTCACTTTTTCCACATTTTGTTATGTTACAGCGTTTTCCAAAATTATTTTTTTTCTGAAAATTCTACAAACAATACCCCAAATGACAACGTGAAAGAAATTTGTTTGAAATATTTTTTGCACATGTACATAAGTATTCACAGCCTTTGGCATGACACTCAAAATTGAGCTCAGGTATATCCTCTTTCCACTGATCATCCTTGAGATGTTTCTATAACTTGATTGGACTCAACAATCCCACAGTTAACAGTGTCAGAGCATAAACCAAGCCATGAAGTCCAAGGATTTGTCTGTAGACCACCGATCTGGGGAAGGATTCAGAAACTTTTCTGCAGCGTTAAAGGTCCCAATGAGCGCAGTAGCCTCCATCATCCGTAAAAGAAGGCAGCTTGGAGCCACCAGGATTCTTCCTAGAGCTGGCGGAAGAAGGGCCATTGTCAGGGAGGTGACCAAGAACCTGCTGGTCACTTTGACCATCTCATCACCTCATCACCTGGCCAATACCATCCATACAATGAAGCATAGTGGTAGCAGCATCATGCTGTGGGGATGTTTTTCAGCGGCAGGACTTTGCGCCGACGCTCCCCATCCATCCTGTTGGAGCTTGAGAATTCTTGCAGAGGGGAATGAGAGAAACTGCCCAAAAATAGTTTGTAGCATCATACTCAAAGACTTGAGGCTGTAATTGGTGCCAAAGATACTTCAACAAAGTCTTAAGCAAGCTGTGAATGCTAATGTACATGTGCTTTTTTTGTTTTTCATTTTAAATCATTTTGCAAAGATTAAAAAAAAACATCTTTCACCTTGTCATTAAGGGGTATTGTTTGTACAATTTTGACTTTCATCCATTTTGGAATAAGGCTATGTGAATACGCTGTGAGTACTCTCTGGATGCACCGGAGGTTTCTTCCCGAGACACAACATTGGCAATAAACCTACAAACAACTACCAGGACAAAGATCCCCACTCTGTTAGCCTGACTGAGACTGTGTGGAGAGGAGGAGTGGCTGCAGGGACCAGTGACTCTTTCAACATGCATAATATGGCAATCAAAGTATTATATTTAGAAAAACCTGACAATCTGAACCTCTGGTCTATTTCATGATAAAGTTTTGTGAAAATATATTGTGTTCTCATTTGTCGATGCTTTTTATGACCTGCTATATTTTTGGTTTAGATCTGTCATGCTGTCTTTTGTAGTTTATCCATTGATATTTTCCTTGTTACAAAGCTAACAGCTTTAATAGAGGAGTAATTCACCATGCAAATGCCTCTCTTGTCCATCCTGATGTAGTAAAACGTGTTAATATTGTATTTTTCACTAAATGTTATAGTAAGATGCTACACAGTTTCTCCCCTACCATGTCATTATCAAGTGGACCGTTAGTAGATAAGGAACCAAATAAATTATGACATGTACTGTGTTATTAATGTTTCTCTTTGGTGCCCCTCCCAGTAGGAGGCACTCAAAACAACAACTTTGTTTGACCGGAAACTAATTCATGTTCATCTCTTCTCCAGATGCTCCAAAGCTTCCCTCTGTGTCAGTGAGTCCCTCTGCTGAGATAGTGGAGGGCAGGGTGACTCTGACCTGCAGCAGTGATGCTAACCCAGCAGCTAAATACACCTGGTACAAGGAGAATGAAGACTCACCAAAAGCATCAGGACAGAACTTCACCATCACTGACTTCAGAGCTGAACACAGTGGGAATTATTACTGTGAAGCCCAGAACAGAAGAGGACGTCATAACTCCACCTTACATCTGATTGCTGTGGCAGGTACGTTTCTAACTGGGTGATTAACTGAAGAGCATCATCTGGCAAAGTGATTCATGAATTAAACCCTACTACTTCCTAATGAGGTCCAGAACAGTTTATCTAATAACTATCAATCTCCATTTCTAGATAAAAAAACAATGATAATAAATATCATCAGGTTGACTCTGGTGGTTGTGATGCTGATTCCTCTGCTTCTGGTTTGTCTGTGGATGAGGTGAAACTATAAGAATGAATCAGTTCCATCACTGATCTTTGAATATTTACTATCATAGTTTTGGAGTTATTGACTTTTTATTTGTTTATTTATTTTTGGGGTTCAATTTAGGAAGAAGAAAACTCTGAGCTCCACCACTGAACCAAATGAACCCATAGAGACATTAGAGGTGAGAAATCTGTTGGGCCACAGTGACAGAACTTCCTCTACCAAAGAGTTATAATTTGTTGACTTATACATTCATTTTAATTTAAAAACAAATTGTTCTAATTCCATTTATGAGGCCTTTGCCTCTCATCTTGTTTTCTCTCCCCATCAGTTGGAGTCTGATCCTGATTGTAGCAACGCCTCAGCCTTGAACCAAAACTGTAACCAGAGGGACTCACCTGGATGGAAACAGAGAGAAGTACAGCATTGAAGTAGTCAGTGGAGAACAGGGGGCTGTGGAGGATGAGGATACATTTACCTTTAACTGCAAACATTTTCATTTTTAGTTTTCATTAGCAGCAGCAGGTAGACGTCAGCAGCAGCATGTAGCACAAGATTAGAGTAGAATGTAAGCGTCATTGTTACCTGTGCAGGTACATTACATAAGTTCACTGTTTGTCCTTTCACATCACACCTGTGCTGGTAATGAAAGCCAATAACGTCTGATCAAAACAAACATGTAGAACTGGAAGCTAAGTATTTCACAGCATGTACAGTCTATGTTTAAACACTGAAATCAAACAGAAGCCCAGCTCTGTCACACTTTGCTAGTTGTATCATTTTCAATGTGTTGCAGTGGCTGATTGAAATAAACAGCCAGCTTCCACAACAACTCTGCAGTTTGATCATCATTTCAGTTTCCTCTCACTGCTGCAGAGGGCGACAGTGTGCAGAAAGTTTTGGATTTTAGCTTTAAACAAACTCCCGGTGTTTATTATTCAGCATGAATTTTGTATTTACCCAAATAGACCAATTATTATTATTATTTATTAGAAGACACCAGGAACAAGAGCATATAGAGCGTGTTGGAGAGGTGACTGATGGTTCGTTCATGTGGTGCCAGAATAATTACATTTTTTCCCTCCCTTATATCTTTATTGCAAAAAGAGAAATAAAATGTACATGGGACATAATGAAGTATACAAAACTTTTTACTACTAGTTTGTAGAAAATCATGTATTGTATATACTAGAGCTGTTCCCGACTAAGGATTTACACAGTCGAATCAGAATTGTCAAGTCTTGCCTATAGTCAACTGACAGTCGAATCATATGACTGCAGTCTCTATTTCTTACTCACTGTTACTTACATTTACAGCTGAACTGAGGCTTATTGTTGACCCTTTTCTCTCTGCTCGCCTGCCATTCACCGGTCTTGTGCCGAGTTTTGCGTGCACGCCTGCCTGACAACTAACTGCACGTTGCGGTTTAAAAATGATATAATATTCTTTGTGAGGTTCATCAATGGTGATAAATGATCCAAACGTCCTGCAAGGTACAGACAGCTCGGCACAACACCGACGAAGCTGGTGCTCCGTCAATGCAGCAGGTGTTACTCTGCCACTACACACACAAACACATCATGCCCACACATCTGTGCTTCCTTAAGGGTTAGGATTACAGTTTTGGATTTATTCACGCACTTTAAAACATTTATAAAATGTGTCACATGTTTATTTACAGCATTATATATGTATATTGTAATAGGCAGCATATTAACTTATTGGGAGAAAACTGGTAGTTCTATTTCAAATCAGACATTGAGGACCCCCATATCACCAAAATGGTATGATCTGTGAGACTGAAAGTTGAATCAGGCTCCTCCCATCGAAGTATCGAATCTTTGACTATTCGGGGTCAGCCCTGGTCTATACATATTTTGCAAACATGTAATTTGTAATATGGTTATAAGGGTTAGTTTGCTGTCCATGTAGAGTGAACTAGATGTCTGCGTGTTGTTTATATGCTCTGATGATGCTAATCCAACACGTTTGTAGTAGCATCCATGTTGATTCCACATTCAGACTTCAGAGCACATGAACACACTGAAGTTGGAAGAACTACTTCACAACTTGCATGTGAATGCACCGTGAGCCGCTGACTGCAATTTGCAACCCTCACCACTAGATATCACTAAAACTTACACACTGAACCTTTAAACTAAGTATTTGAATCTTGACCACAGTGAAGTAACTAACATTTTGGGAGATTTACTGTGTAGTTTTCAAGAAGAGCATGAACTTTATTTATCTGGAGAGAAATTGTTGTGCAGCAGTTGCAATACAAAGCAGGAACAAATGCAAATATATAGACTGCAAACATATAATATAAAATATCAATAAGGTGCAATTCCAAAATATACACAAAAATAGAAGCAGGTCACCGGTCCATGTCCGTTATGTTACACATTTTGTCCCATAATCAAAATATCTGTCTATATTTTTCCTATAGTGACGGTGTCTGTCCCCCGACCATCGAAATTATTTAAAAAGGTAAACAGAAGAGGAGCTGTGCATAAAAACCTCATAAAAATTAAAACCACAAGAGCAATAGTGCAAACGAATAGGAGAGTTAAATGTGGACTCTTAAACATCAGATCTCTCTCTTCTAAAGGTGTACTAGTAAATGAACTAATATCAGATTATGATATTGATTTATTTGTTCTTACTGAAACCTGGCTGGGTGATGGAGAATATGTTAGCCTAAATGAATCCACCCCTCCCAGTCATATTAATACTCATATTCCTCGAGGCACAGGCCGAGGAGGTGGAGTTGCAGCTATCTTCGACTCTAGCCTACTAATCAGCTCTAAACCTAAACCAAACTATAACTCATTTGAAAGCCTTGTTCTTAGTCTTTCACACCCAAGCTGGAAATCACTGCAACCAATTCTCTTCGTTATAGTGTACCGAGCACCTGGCCCATACTCTGAATTCTTATCTGAATTTGCTGAGTTTTTGTCAACTTTAGTCCTTAAAAGTTATTATTGTAGGGGATTTTAATATTCATGTGGACGTTGAGAATGACAGCTTTAGTACTGCGTTTATCTCTCTGTTAGATTCCATTGGCTTCTCTCAGAGTGTTCATGAACCGACTCACTGTTTTAACCACACCCTCGACCTTGTTTTGGTGTATGGTATTGAAATTGAACATTTAGTGGTGTTTCCACAGAATCCCTCTTTATCCAACCACTGTTTGACAACTTTTGAGTTTGTATTGCTGAACTACACGCGATTGGGTAAAAATTTCTATACAAGATGTCTGTCTGATAGTGCTGTAGCTAAATTTAAGGATGCGATTCCATCAGCTCTAAATACATTATCTAGTCACAAAGTAACGGAGGACTCCTATGCTAATTTCAGTCCCTCCCAAATCGATCATCTTGTTGATAGTGCTGCAGGCTTGCTGCGAATGACACTGGACTCTGTAGCCCCTCTAAAAAAGAAAATACTAAAACAAAGACGGTTAGCTCCATGGTATACTATACTGAAACTCGCAAATTAAAGCAAATATCGCGGAAACTTGAGAGGAATTGGCGTTCCACCAAACTGGAAAATTCTCGTTTAATTTGGCAAGATAGTCTTAAAACTTATAGGAAGGCCCTCCGTAATGCCAGAGCAGCATACTACTCGTCATTAATAGAGGAAAATAGGAACAACACCAAGTTTCTTTTCAGCACTGTAGCCAGGCTGACAAAGAGTCACAGCTCTATTGAGCCAAGTATTCCCATAGCTCTCAGTAGTTACGATTTCATGAGCTTCTTTAATGATAAAATTCTAGACAAAATTGGCACCGACTTATCTCTTAACTCAGGAACCTTAGAAACAGCTGTAGAACCAGATACATGTTTAGACTGTTTTGCTTCACTCAATCTTTACCAACTAACTTCAATAATTTCTTCATCTAAACCATCAACCTGCCTCTTAGACCCCATCCCGACTAGGTTGCTTAAAGATGTTTTACCCTTAGTCAGCACCTCTATACTAGATATGATCAATCTATCTCTATCAACAGGCTATGTACCACAGTACTTTAAAGTAGCTGTAATTAAACCTCTTCTGAAAAAGCCCAAACTTGATCCAGATGTTTTAGCCAACTATAGACCTATATCTAACCTTCCATTTCTCTCTAAGGTTCTGGAGAAAGCAGTTGCTAAACAGCTGTGTGACTTTCTACAGAGCAATAGTTTATTTGAGGATTTTCAGTCAGGATTTAGAGCTCATCATAGCACAGAGACAGCACTGGTGAAAATTACTAACGACCTCCTTATTGCATCAGACAAAGGACTTGTCTCTGTACTGGTTTTATTAGATCTTAGTGCTGCATTTGATACCATTGACCATCAGATCCTATTGCAGAGACTGGAACATTTCATTGGTATTAAAGGAACCGCTCTAAGCTGGTTTAAGTCCTATTTATCAGATCGATTTCAGTTTGTACATGTTAACGATGAGTCCTCCATGCATGCCAAAGTTAGTCATGGAGTTCCTCAAGGATCTGTCCTCGGACCAATCCTCTTCACTTTATATATGCTTCCCTTAGGCAATATTATCAGGAAACATTCCATAAGCTTTCATTGTTATGCAGATGATACTCAGTTATATCTATCGATCAAGCCAGATGAAACTCATCAGTTAGCTAAACTTCAAATGTGCCTTCAGGATGTTAAAACCTGGATGACCTGTAATTTTCTAATGTTAAACTCACTAAATAAAACTGAAGTTATTGCTCTGGGGCCTAAGCACCTCCGTGACGCATTATCTAAAGATATAGTTTCCCTGGATGGCATCGCCCTGGCCTCCAGCACCACTGTGAGGAATCTTGGAGTTATCTTTGATCAGGACATGTCGTTTAAGTCTCACATTAAGCAAATTTCAAGGACCGCCTTTTTCCACCTACGTAATATTGCGAAAATCAGGAACATCCTGTCTAAAAATGATGCAGAAAAACTAGTCCATGAATTTGTTACTTCTAGGCTGGATTACTGCAATTCCTTATTATCAGGCTGCTCGAAAAAGTCCGTTCGACTCTTCAGCTGATCCAGAATGCTGCAGCACGTGTTCTGACAGGAACCAGGAAAAGAGATCACATTTCTCCTGTTTTAGCTTCTTTGCATTGGCTTCCAGTAAAATCCAGAATAGAATTTAAAATCATTCTTCTTACCTGCAAAGCTCTTAATGGTCAGGCACCATCTTATCTTAAAGAGCTCATAGTACCTTACTACCCCACCAGAGCACTTCGCTCCCAGAATGCAGGGTTACTTGTGGTTCCTAGAGTCTCCAAAAGTAGACTAGGAGCCAGAGCGTTCAGCTATCAAGCTCCTCTCCTGTGGAACAAGGTTCCAGTTTGGGTTCAGGAGGCAGACACCATCTCCACATTTAAGAGTAGGCTTAAGACTTTCCTCTCTGATAAAGCTTATAGTTAGGGCTGGCTCAGGTAGTCCTGAACCATCCCTTATATATGCTGCTAAAGGCCTAGACTGCCGGGGGATTTCCTATGATGCACTGAGCTCCTCTCTCCTCTACTTTCTCTCCCTCTGTATGCAACCTTATCCCATTATTGCATGTTGCACAACTTTTCCCCTTTCTGGTAGTCTTGTGCTTTCTCGTCCCTCTCCTCTCTCCTATCACTTCCTGCAGGTTTTCTGGCTCTGGAGCTGTGGAGTCTGGATCTGTGGCTGCGGGTCACCTGCTGCCCCCGTGTTCCTGCTCGACACCCTCTGCTGCAACGACTATTGTTACTAGTCCTATTGTTATTATAATCATTAACATTACGACTGTTACCATTAACACTGCTATAAATATCTGTACCATTTTTCATTTAGTCCATAGCAACCTTTACTGTGTGTACCCCTCTGTGTGTATATTGTGTAGGCTTCTCTCTCTCTCTCTCTCTCTCTCTCACCCCAACCGGTCGAGGCAGATGGCCGCCCACCCTGAGCCATGGTTCTGCTCGAGGTTTCTGCCTCTTAAAAGGAAATTTTTCCTTGCCTCTGTCGCCTAGTGCTTGCTCTTGGTGGGAACTGTTGGGCTTCTGTAAATACCATCATAGAGTACGGTCTAGACCTGCTCTTTTATGAAAAGCGCTGTGAGATAACTGTTGTTGTGATTTGGCGCTATATAAATAAAATTGAATTGAAATTTTTATTGCATGTGTTTTTCTGCTCATGTGTCATCAGCATAATATATCACAGTTTGCATTTCCAAACAAGACCCACCAGTTCATTTAATATGTGTGTGCCTTATCTTAATATAACAGTTAAAACTAGTTCCAGATGTCACTGTGTATCTATTAGAGTTTGTGGACGTTGACTGTTGTTTCTGTTTCTCACTGAGTCAGGGCTCCATGTGCAGGAGCTAATCTCTAAAGTCTCCTTACTGGGGATCATTTAAGTGTGGGGAACACAGCAGGTGTGTACCTCCTTACATCTGATACAAGAAAAGGTCAGAAGGAAGAAAAATATCCTTCTTATTCAGGGTATTTTCTTTTGTGTGTGTTGTTCATAACTCCTTTTAGTTAATGTGCTGTACCATGACTACAGATATATATATACATATATGTGTGAATGAGTGAGAGTGACCTCACTTCCCCTTTCTGTTTTAGCAACATGCATTAGTCATTGAGCTCTAGAGTAGCACTGTACAAGAGTCATGAACAAGATGTTGGATCCATGGCAGAATCCTTTGATTATTTTAAATCCTGCATGTTTGCACATTGCTGTGTTGCTTTGCAACTTACTACCAACAGCTGTCCATCAGTGGAAATGTGTGTAACCAGCAGCAGATATGTGTAATGCTTTCCTCGTGTGCTGACGTGTTAATGTTTGTCCTTCTCCTGCACGAGACAAACACAACTGTTTCTGCATCATGTAAAATAACAGGAAGAATAATAAAGATAATAAGAATAATAATAATTTTTTCATTTTATCTTGCAGACTTGAGATTTACAGATTTTCATCTATAGATGAATCCTAATAATGTAAAGAGGAAGGAAGCCAGGGCAGCTTTTATCATACCAACTATACCAACCACAGAAAAAAAAACTGGTCAAAGACCACATCCTGCCTTTTTCATTACAGATATTTATTGTGACTAACTGACGTACAGGACATCTCATATATGTGATCTACCTGCTGATTTAACAGACGTGAGGAGCAGCTATGAGTTTAACAGCAGCAGCGAGTGGATTTATTGTCTTCCTTCTCTCTGTACAAGGTACTGTACATCTACATTTATACTGTGAGACATTTAGCACATTTGATGTGTGATGTTATGAACTGTGGCGAGATCTCTGCAACACCAGACATTCACTTCTTTTTCTTTAAACTGATGTCTGTACAAGACGACCAACAGAGAGCTGTTTTTTACACCAGTAACATATCTGTACCTTTATAAGTTAACAATGTAAACTTTATAAACTGAAGTTCACAAAATTGTGTTGTGTCGACTTTTAAAAGCCATCAGGGCCCTGGGGTATGTCTGACACAAAGGGTTTGGAACCACTAAGTTAGTTCACTGATCACCAAGTCTCCCACTTTATCAGTTTCCTTGTCATAACTTCAATGTGAATTATGTTTACTCAGTATTCAGTATCAATAATTTGCTCAACTGATTATAAATCAATAATTTGTAATCACCGTTGATAAAAGTGCTTTATACAGTATATACATTTTGGCCACATGTAGAATTTTCACTAGCATTAACATTATATAACTTTTCTTCCTATGTTTTGTTGTGTTCCTAAGTTACAACCTTTTTTCACAGCAGACATTTCATAGCAGGAAAAACACAGGTGAAACAAATTCCATTAATGGAGACTCAGTTTCATCAAGTGTCTGAGTAATCCCTGCCCTGTGGCCACGATGCACAACGTCAGGATCCTGGAAGTAGCTCAACTAAACGAAAGCAGGATTAAAGAAAACTGCTGTTCTGATTTACACCCTTCAACTTGGTGGAAGGATGTAGCATGGACCAAGGAAGAACCCGTTCAATTTCAGAGGGGATCTGAATCTGATACACAAATTATTTTTCAGAGCCCTGACACCCCCCTTAATGTTTCACCCCTGAGAATGGGGAAGACTATCAGAGAGTGAAAAGAGATGTTTCTTCAGCGAGAACTTTTACTCTAATGATTCTTGTACAAAAAAGAAGTTTATACAATTTTACAGGAAATTCCCAGGTGCAGAGAATGCACACACTTCTTCACTGATACAGTATTTACCTGAGACATAATCCTTACTCAGACAGAATAAATCTATAGTAACAACACAGACTGAAGTCCTGTAAGACTAACATATTGTAACAAAATATGTACACTAGTAGACAGTAATTTAGCATATAGAAAACAATCAGCTGTTAAGTAGCAAGTAAACAGCGTAGTGTATAAACAGGCAACTGTTTCCTAACACATTAGCAAAACTACTTTATACTTCTGTTAGCACTCTTTGTAACAGAGGTGGGGGACTCAAGTCACATGACTTGATTCGAGTCGATGCACGTTTGAAGACTTGAGACTTGCTTGACTAAAACAGACAAAAGACTCGACTTTGACTTGATTTTTGCTCATTCTAACATTTGCGTCTAATCCTGCAACCATGTGCGCTTCACATAACGTTAGCGGTCTGGTTCTCCATAACAGCTCAAAAATCACCACCACAACAACATCCTACTTCATCCGTCAATATGGAACCTATAAAGAAAGGAACGTTACGTGACTGTGGCTTTTTTATAGGCTGGTCGAACGCTTAGAGAGCTAACGTTACCTTTTAGCTACACCCAGTTGTTTGGCTGCTGTTTGGTGCAGTTTGTAACTTTATGTGAAAACCTCCTAGAGGACGGATTCTGACATAAAGGGAAATAAAGGCTCAATGAATAAATATACATCCAAATAATGCACAAAAATACAGCAAATAAATAAATGTGGGCAATAATTAAATTATACAATGAGATATAAATATATCTATCTAGTTTAATTGTCTTCTTTATTTATTCACCTTTTGTATATACGTTGTGTTAACACCTCATTCTGAAAACCGGACTTTTGTGTCTTTGTGTCTTTCACAAAGTCTGATGTAATTTGATATATTATGTTGTATGTGGTGCTTGCATCGTGTACTATTGAGATTTGATAGCATCTCTTCAGACTCTCAGACTGCAGCACTTGTCTTTTTAAAGAGAGAAACTGACAGAACAAAGTCTTTAACCCTGCCTGAATGTCACAAGCACATAGAGCGCTGTTAAAAGTTTGAGCCGATTCGTTCTTGTTGCTATTGTGCAAAACAGATGCTGCCTGCAGTGCTCCAAGATAACAGCAAGACTTTATCACCTACAACAATAAGCTCCGAGTCGGGTTTATTGCCAAGCAGGTTTTAACTTGCAAGCAATTTACTTTGGTGCATAAATAAAGCGGAAAGAAAGCGCTCTGACAAAAATGTAACTTGGTACCAACACTGAACGTACAACTCTCAAAAACTGAAAGAGATGAGGACACGGACAAGACTGACAAGTGGACAAAAACCAGAACGACAATGGACCAGGATGAGTAACACAAAACACAAAATATATGTGACTTAAAACTGGAAGAAACTAGTAAACACAACTGAGGACCAAGACAAAGAACTGACACAGAAGCCTGACCACAGAAGAACTAAAACCAGAACACAGAATGAGACGGAACCAAAAACTGAACTAAGTTGAAAATGCAAATAAACATAAACAAGGCTGAACAGAGGAAACACAAGACATGGAACAAAACCCCCTAACACAAGACAGGAAAAGCCAACGCCATAAACATGTTGAAACAAGAATCAGAACTCAAAACAGACGAGGCAAAATAACAGACCGAGATCGAGACCAGGATTGTGACAGACAAGCCAAAATGTCTGCTGTGAAAAAGGTCTGTTGAGTCAGTCCATCCATCCATCGTCAACCGTACAGGGTCACGGGGGGCTGGAGCCAATCCCAGCTGACATCGGGCGAGAGGCGGGGTGCACCATGGACAGGTGCTCTGCGAAAAACAACAAGTCACGCTCACATTCACACCTAAGGACAATTTAGGGTCGCCAAACAACCTTGTCCGCATGTCTTTGGACGGTGGGAGGAAGCCAGAGCACCCGGAGTGTTGAGCCAGTTTTAAGTCTAAATTGTCTCAAGCTTTAAAAGGTGAATCATGAAGAACTCTTTGTGACAGCGACTGCATTGAATTAGATTCTGGGCTTTTTGCAGCTGGTCAAGGTTACCTTTCTACAACCACCTTCACACATCTGCCTGTCACAAGTCTGTCTCCTGATGTTGTTGAGTCTGACTGTAGTTTCTGATGTGCTCTGTGTTACAGTGATACAGGCTCAGAATGGCTGGGGAGTGACTTACACCTCTACTCAGATCTGTGCCTTAAAAGGATCAACAGTGGAAATAAGCTGCACCTACACATACCCATCCAGAATAAATGGCCGTGATACTACAGTTGAGGAAACATTCTGGTTTACTCAGATGAATGGAGATGTACCTGTGGATCTGAGAACAGACTCAGAGTACGCAGGTCGTTTGCAGTACAGTTGTTCTGACAACATCTGCACTCTGAGAATCACAGACCTGAGAGAGAGCGACTCAGCTGAGTACAAGTTCAGGTTCATAACAAACCAACCAGGTGGAAGATTTTATGGTTCACCTGGAGTCACTTTGTCTGTCACAGGTAACATTTGTGTTGGAAACCATGTACATTGGCTGTTAATCTACTGTTAATCTCAGTGTGCCAATTATCATACTTGGAAATTGACAGTTCAGTTATTATAATTTTGTTTCTTTACAAATACAGGTTTCCAGGTGCAGATGAGCAGCTCACAATCATGCAAGACTTACATTTGTACATGGTCACAGCTGAAGTGTCTCAGCAGCTGTCGTCTACCTGATCAAACCTCCTACATCTGGTACAAGAATGGACAGAAGATTAAGGAAGCATCTTCTTATTCAGACTACTTTTATCCTGCAGACAGCTATTCATGTGCCCTTAAAGGACATGAGGAATTTCCTTCTCCATCAGTGTGTGAGTTCACTCCACAATCTTCTACTAATGTGACTAATGTTCTGTACCATGACCAGTGTTGGGCTGAAATTGTAATTGTACTAGTTACTTATTACTCCTTAAAAAGTAATACTTTACTTATTACCAGGTGATAAAAGTAACTATTTCCGTTACTCGTTATATATCTTTCACACCTGACTTTTGAACAACTTCTTCATGCCAAGCTGCATTTACAAATCTAGAAATTTAAAAGGCTCCAGTTTACTGCCATATACAGAGCGATTAAAACAAGATTCAGGCCTGCATTTATTTTAACCTTACCCCATGGTATTTATTTCTGTCGCGAATTGAAAACTCTGTAGGTCAGAGTGTCAACATGAAAAGAGAAGGAAGACATGGCTGGTAGTGTCTTCAAACAGAGTTGCTAAACACCTCAGCGCACTGAAGGAAGCCATCGTACTGTGAGGAGCAAGCTTGTTGATGTGTGCAGGCAGAGAAGGCCTAGAGCTCTCCCGTCTGACTGATCCACCATTAGGAGAGAAGATGACCCCTTGAGACACAGCCCCTCCTCATTTGCATAATGAGGCAGAAATGCATAGAGAAATGTAAAAAGGACAGGCAGAAATAAATACCATGGGTGAAAATAAATAGGGTAGAAAATGCAACAGAAGAATAAAACAGACGAAAATATTAAAAAACACACACATAAATAAATACATTGAAATACAAATAAGTCATTAATAAATAAAGTTGAAGATTATAACGGACAATAAATAAATAATGAAATTATTACAAAGGTGAATAAGTAAAGAAGCTAATTAAAATAGATATATACATTTATGTCTCCTTGTATAATTTAATTACTACCTACATTTATTTATTTACTTTACTTTTTTGTGCATTTAATCGGATGCTTATTTATTTATTGAACATTTATTTATTTATGAATTTGTCAGGATCAGTCCTCCATATTCTTGTTGCTGTGCTGTGCAGCTGATGCTTCAATAGATTAGATGTAGAATTGTTTTGCTGGCCGCACAAAGTTTGCATCTTATTCTGTGATAC
>NW_024040040.1:63469286-63500490 GCF_014851395.1 Micropterus salmoides | reverse complement strand
TCATGTTCTATTGTTCTGTTTAATGTAGGCTATTTTGTTTTGACTGAAGATTTTCGTTTGAAATGAATACGATTCAATAAAAACAGTTGTCAGACAAGATCACTTTTTAATTAAACACAGTATAACATTTGGGCTACGTTGTTAACCTGTGAATGGTGATATGAAATGTTAGTGTAGTTTAGGAATCCTACATCCCATCGTGCAGCAAAAGGATTGTCACAAGCATTGTCACAGACCGCTCGAATAACAGCTTGCCTCCGGCGCATGTAGGCAGTTATAGCATTGTAAAATGCAGAATCTACTAGCACAACAGCTGCTAGCAAAGACATCAAGATCAGTAACGCTTGTAATTCATTATCCATGTTACAGTCACTAACGTTACTGGTAGTCCAGGCTGTTGTTCTATGTTTTCTTCTGGGGAGGGGACATGTGATGGGTGGCTGACGAATCAGGGAAGGATACGCCATTAAAGTCCTCCGTTTTTGCCTGTCTTCACTAAAACGCGAGATTCAAAACGCAAAACAGGGTCAGCAGCATTTCCAAACTTTTCCGTTTTAGGTCTTCATTTTCATCGTTGTAGTCTGGACGGGAGGTGCAAATGTGGCAAAAGGTCTCCGTAAAGCTTGATTTATGCTCCTGCGTAGGGACTCTATGCACGAAGCCAGGCATTTATACTTGTGCGTTGGTGTCCCCGTCATTCTGCAATTGACCCTTCGCTAAGCCCCCCCCCCCCTTAGTTACTGTTGCCAACAAAATGTCGGCGCTGCCACTTTTTATTACAGCACTCCCTGGAGAAATATTGTCATATTAGTTGGAAGAAGCGATCTCAGAAAGAAGCAGACAGTTTTGCAGTTGCATTGTACATTTGAAGGTTGTATTCAGGCTATCAAACTGACTCAAACGGACGTGAAAAAAATGAAAGCTAAAAGCTAAAGCCTACCAATCACAGAGTAAAAGTGAACCACCGCATCCCCCGATGACTGAGACAAAAGACAACGATATGAACGATCAACACTGTTCCTGTAAAGCTGGGTAGGCCTTTATTCATTATTAAAATCATTAAAAAGCAGAACAGTAGGGCTTTATTATGTTCCACTGAGTAGGAAGTTAGCTAGCGTTAGCTAACTAACATTAGGAACGATCCACAGCAGACATTTTTCTGGATGTATTTTAGGTTTTGGAAAGACAATAAATTGTATTTCTCCTACCAACCTCTGTGGGTAGCAACTGTAACTATTGCAAGTGCCCCAGCAACAGTGTTTGACCAGATCTTAGAAAAATATTGTCAAAAAAAGCTAGAAAATGACTCTTTTTACATTAGAGTCAATGGAGCGTATCCATGAAAGTGTCGGCCTTCAGTTAGGGCGAGTCCTATACTGCGCTGTGATTGGCCAGCTGTGCATTTGGGGCATGGCTTAGCGATGGGTCAATTACACCCCCAAATGCTAGTTGATAGTAGTGCTACAGCGTCCACTGTGTTGACTTTTGCCGGCTGAGCCGGCTAACTTCCGGGTTTAGCGCTCCGCTAACGTGAATGGGGATAAAATTGTATACGTGCGGCTGGTGTAGCCTTTTGAAATGTTATCGACAAAATGCATCATCATGCAGATTTCTCTCTCTTCCGGGCTTCCGCTGGAGCGAGTTCAATCTCAAAAAGTTTTGCACCGGTTTGCAACATTTTCGGATTGAACAACATGTTTCCTTGCAACGTTGCGCAACATCGCACAACAGGCTTCGAAGTATGTTTTCTTTTGTTTGTGTAACACCTGTGACATGCCCATCAATCAGCTGCGAAAATTTGTGAACATAATGGCGTTCAAAAGGCAGGGAAATGCATTGCGCTTGTATAAACAACAGGGTGTTCAGGGAACCACCGTTTCTGTAGAAAAAAACGTTTTGCTACATTTTGTCTGCACTGAACTCAGCTCTGGTAACCCCCGTGTTTCACGGCATACCGCTATGAACTGTGGGCAGTTCCCTCAGGGAAAGTCTGCAGAAATGCGGACTTATGAAAATGGTCTAAAAAGGGCTCAAAATGTCCGCGAGAGAACCCTCGTACACTTGACGATTTGACAGTGGGACAGCCCTAAGCCCTCGCGGACTTCCCAAGAACGCGCCTCAAAGTCTGTGAGTCTGTGAGGGTGGACATTGGGATTGGGCCAGTCAATGTGACAGACCCTCCACATGAACGTGCAAACGGAGTGGAAGTAGGTAGGGAGAGGAGTAGCACGCAGTTTGCATCTCAAAACAGCGCGAGGGCTGGCTTGACGTCGTTTTCGAAGGAGGCTGGCTTAAGGCTGGCTCACAAGATGCTCCACGTTCCTCATTTTAATGCAAGGAAGCAGCAGGCTGCTCTTCTGATATTTCCCCTAACATGTAGCATAAAAATACAACTTTATTCTCGTAATATTACGACTTTATCCTCATAATCTCATAATTTTTTTACTCCTCAACGTGGCCCTAATAATCCATCGTGTGACAGAGCTGGGCTTCTGTTTGGTTTCAGTGTTTAAATATAGACTGTACATGTGTGTGAAATACTTAATTCTTCTCCCGTTAAACATGTATCTTTTGAACAGACTTTATTGGTTTTCCCGGCCAGGAAATGTGTGTTATGAAGGGCAACCAGTATTTCTTAAAAGCACTTTATTATATTAGAATTTTAAAAAACATTTAGCATATTGAGTTAAATACTAAGCGTATGTAACATACCTGCACAGGTAAAAATAAAGCTTACATTCTACAATCTTCAGTTATGCTGTTGTTGATGTCCAGCTGCTGCTGCTAATAAAATTTAAAAATTAAAATGTTTGGAGTTAAAAGTAAATCTATCCACTTTGTTCACAGCCCCGCTTCTCCACTACTTCAATGTTGTACTTCTCCTTGTTTCCATCCAGGTGAGTCCCTCTGCTGTGACTGTTTTCCACTCAAGTCACATACAGTTTTATTTCAAGGCTGAGATGTTGGTATAAACAGGATCAGACTCCAACTGATGGGGAGAGAAAACAATGTGAGAGTCAAAGGCCTCATAAATGGAAATTTAACAATAGATTTTATATTAAAAGCACAGGTAGAAATTATATATACTTAGAATAATTCTGTAAATAGTAAAACAATGCAAACGCAAACCGGGCAATTAAAGTGCGTTTTAAGTTTAGAAACATTCCCCCCTCCCTTGTTTGACAGTGGTTTGGTCCACTGCCTGCTTTCCCTCACAGGAGTCTGGTTGGAGAAAACCAGTTCAAATCCTTCAGTTGTGGAGCTCCAGTAATGTTAAGATGGCTGCAGGGCTGTGTTATGCACTTTAAACATTGGATGAACTGATTATTTTGTCTTTATAGCCTGCAGCTGAGTGATTAATAAATTAATCATTGCAAAAAGTTATGATAACCGATTATTTTTCTATGAGCCCACTCTGTTATTATAACATTACCTAGCTTGTTCGGTAGCTTGTTTAACAGCTTATTGAACTGGAAGTCATCTTCTACAGCTAGAGATGTGCAGATTGATCAGCTGAGGACTGAAATATTACTCGGCTCCGACCGGTGACCGGGGCCGAGCAGTGTTAAATTTTCTGCTGGTCAGATTGAATGTTACAAACGCTGCGTTGTGTTTCACATGTGTGCACAGACAGTAACCTCATGTCACAGCCATACACATAGGCTAAAACATGTCTTAGGTGTGTGGAAGTTATTCCCGAGTGAAGAAGACCCAACGCTCACTACATCTGCAGAGAAACACACAGAAAGAGACGCTGTGGATATTTAAAGCAGGAAGCAGGTAAAGCAACAGTGAACACAGCTGCTGGTGATGATGTCATTCAGACCACGGTGGGCTCTCTCAGTAATTAAAAGCCTCCTCCACACGCGGCTCATCTGCTGCTGTGAAAATGGGTGAAAAGTAAGAAACAGGAGTTCTTTTAAATAAAACTGCTGACAAGTAAAGTCAAAGCAGACAGAGAGAAAGAGAGAGATGACAGGTGTAGGTTTGTGCTTGTGTGTCTGATGGGAAAAGAACGGTGAGCAGATTACTGTAGTTTGTGATTAAACACAAAAATAGATTGGAAAATTAGGTAGAATAAAATGGTGTGCAATTTATTTTCAGCTCCTTCCAGTCAATGTTTCATTATGGATTGCTAACATTTATACTGGTGCTGATGGGGATCCTAATAAAAATAGATTTTAAAATAAATAGTTACAAAAATGTTTATGCTGTCAGTTATAGTTCTTAGAAATAAATAAAACGGAATTGGCCAAAATTGGAATCGGCAGGTCAGACCTTTTAAAAAAAATCAGTAATTGGAATTAAAACTGACAACTAATGAAAATCCCAAATTTAGTATCTCCGAAAATTAGAATATTCCTTAAGACCAATATAAAAAAAGGATTTTTAGAAATGTTGGCCAACTGAAAAGTATGAACATGAAAAGTATGAGCAGGCACAGCACTCAATACGTAGTTGAGGCTCCTTTTGCCTGAATTACTGCAGCAATGCGGCGTGGCATGGAGTCGATCAGTCTGTGGCACTGCTCAGGTGTTATGAGAGCCCAGGTTGCTCTGATAGTGGCCTTCAGCTCTTCTGCATTGTTGGGTCTGGCGTATCGCATCTTCCTCTTCACAATACCCCGTAGATTTTCTATAGGGTTAAGGTCAGGCGAGTTTGCTGGCCAATTAAGAACAGGGATACCATGGTCCTTAAACCAGGTACTGGTAGCTTTGGCACTGTGTGCAGGTGCCAAGTCCTGTTGGAAAATCTGCATCTCCATAAAGTTGGTCAGCAGCAGGAAGCATGAAGTGCTCTAAAACTTCCTGGTAGACGGCTGCGTTGACCTTGGACCTCAGAAAACACAGTGGACCAACACCAGCAGATGACATGGCACCCCAAACCATCACTGACTGTGGAAACTTTACACTGGACTTCAAGCAACGTGGATTCTGTGCCTCTCCTCTCTTCCTCCAGACTCTGGGACCTTGATTTCCAAAGGAAATGCAAAATTTACTTTCATCAGAGAACATAACTTTGGACCACTCAGCAGCAGTCCAGTCCTTTTTGTCTTTAGCCCAGGCGAGACGCTTCTGACGCTGTGTCTTGTTCAAGAGTGGCTTGACACAAGGAATGCGACAGCTGAAACCCGTGTCTTGCATACGTCTGTGCGTGGTGGTTCTTGAAGCATTGACTCCAGCTGCAGTCCACTCTTTGTGAATCTCCCCCACATTTTTGAATGGGTTTTGTTTCACAATCCTCTCCAGGGTGCGGTTATCCCTGTTGCTTGTACACTTTTTTCTACCACATCTTTTCCTTCCCTTGGCCTCTCTATTAATGTGCTTGGACACAGAGCTCTGTGAACAGCCAGCCTCTTTAGCAATGACCTTTTGTGTCTTGCCCTCCTTGTGCAAGGTGTCAATGGTCGTCTTTTGGACAGCTGTCAAGTCAGCAGTCTTCCCCATGATTGTGTAGCCTACAGAACTAGACTAAAGGCCTTTGCAGGTGTTTTGAGTTAATTAGCTGATTAGAGTGTGGCACCAGGTGTCTTCAATATTGAACCTTTTCACAATATTCTAATTTTCTGAGATACTGATTTTGGGGTTTTCATTATTTGTCAGTTATATTCTAATTATATGACCAGCACCTGTATGTATGTAAGTAAGAGACGTCCTGTCCCAGAAGAAACTTATATGTAGCCTAGAGGACGCAGGTTATTTAGGATAATATGACTGCGCGGTGAACCTATGAACTTAAGTCATATTTAAACAACTATTGCTTTGTGTTGTTGGCCAGAAAGATAATAGCAAGACTTCCCTCTGTGTACACGTATCCTATAAAAATACAATTTGGCAGTATTATTTGTGTCCCCCTCTGCTACATTTTGTCTGCACTGAACCCCTGTTTATTGCCCCCCCCCACTGTACACCCATGATTAAAAGGAATGTTTAAAGGTGCTTGCACACTGCTCAGACTGCGCACACTAACACCAACATTCCAAAGTTGGCAGTAATTAGTTTCAGTCTATAGAATGTTCAGAAAACCACATCAGTTCACACGGACCAGACAGCAACTGACAAGACAAATTTTGTTTCTTACTTTATCTTATTTAGCCCAGGTTGTTTGTTTTTTTTGCCTTATTTGACATGGACGACGAGGAGGGCTTGTTAAATATGGTAAAAGTAGCCATGGTCTACCTGGCCCTTAAAGCTGTTAGACGTGTACAGGAGAGAGAGCAATCAAGACGAGCCAGGAGGAGTGTGAGGGACCAGGCAGTTAGGCATGAGGAGTCAAGAGGGAAATTTAAAGCAAAAGGGTTTTATTTACCAAAAAAATCATTACAACAAGTTTTGGGCCCATAAAAGAGGTCAAATAAACAAACAAACTAAAGCTCTGAACATAAGAGACTCAAAAATACAACTGACCTACTATACAACAAACAAAGGGGACTTATATATTGGCTGATCAGACCAATTTTGACACACAGGGGAAGACTAACAACAACAACACTACATCATAACTGCAAACACAACAAAACTTATGTAAAACTTATTCCAAAAGAAATGTACATTTACTTAACCTTAACTCAAAAATACTCAAATATAATATAAATCTAAACCCCAAAATATTTAAGGAGAGAATAAAGCCACCCCCCAGACATAGCAAGCAGTGGTAGTGTCCAATCAGGCCACCTCTCCTATAAAGCTGCTCCTGCTCCGAGCACCAACCCTTTAAGCCAGCAGACTTCCTGGATGTGGCATCCAACACTGGTAAGCTCGGAAACAAGAATTATAACAAAATGAAAATCCAAAAGTAACTAATGGTGTGTGTTCCAAAAGATGCTTCTGTATAGTCAACTAAAATAAAGTATGTGAAATAAACTAAGTGTCCTGTAACCAAATAAATATTTACAACAAAATGTCTAATGTGTATGAATGTATATAAACTAATCTTAAAGAACACAACAAAGTCAGTGCATGAGGTTACCGCTCTTCATCTGGTTGTGAGGCCACGGCTGTGGCCATCACACACCCTCCCCCTTCAGAGCTGCTGCTGGGCCAGCGAGAGAGATAGTCTGCAGTGGTGTTGAACTTGCCAGGGATGTACTGGACTGTAAACCGGAATGGCTGCATGGCAAGGTACCACCTGGTAATCCGCCCATTGGTATATTTCATCCTCTCCAACCACTTCAATGCCTTATGATCAGACTCTAAGGTAAACTCTCTGCCCATCAGGTAATACTTGAAAGAGTCCAGGGCCCATTTGACTGCCAAGGCCTCCTTTTCCACTGTCGAATAGCGGACCTCTCTGGGTAGAAGTTTCCGACTGATATACGCCACAGGATGTCGTTCCTCCTTGGGTCCCTGTAGAAGCACTGCCCCCACACCCCTCTCAGAGGCATCAGTCTGTAATATGAACAGTTTCTCAAAGTTTGGACTATGTAAAACAGGGCTCTTACTGAGAGATTTCTGAATGTCCTTGAAAGCAGCCACTGCCTCCCCTGTCCACTGAACCTGGTTGGGACATCTTGAGCCTGTCTTATCTGTTAGTAGAGCCGCCCTGGCTGAGAAGTTGGGGATGAACCGATTGTAGAAGCCAGCCATCCCCAGGAAAGATCTTAACTGCTTCCTGGTCTGTGGGAGAGGACATGACTCAATTGCATGGATCTTTTGAACCTGAGGTTTAATTAACCCACCTCCAATGACGAAACCCAGGTACTCCGTTTCCTTCTTGGCCAGGACACATTTAGCTGGATTGATTGTCAAGCCGGCAGAATGGAGGCAGTCAAAGACCACTTTGAGATGCTCCACATGTTCCTCCCATGTTGTGCTGTAGACAACAATATCATCAAGGTAGGCACAAGAAAACTCAGACAATCCATAGAGAACTTGGTCCATTAATCTTTGAAACGTTGCTGGAGCCCCATGCAGCCCAAATGGTAACACCGTAAACTGGAAAAGCCCCCAGGGAGTTCGGAAGGCCGTCAGTTCCTGAGATTGCTGGGCCAGGGGCACTTGCCAGTAGCCCTTACAGAGGTCAATGGTGGTCAGATATTTTGCTTTTCCAAGACGGTCAATGAGATCATCAATTCGTGGGGTGGGGTAAGAGTCAAACTTTGAAATTGAGTTTAGATACCTGAAGTCTATACAGAACCTTATTGTTCCATCCTTCTTCGGAACCAGCACCACTCACTCTTGGATCGCTGAATTATCCCCAGAGACAGCATGAGATCAACTTCCTTCTTCAAGGACACCAGGAGGCGCTCTGGTATCCTGAAACTCATACGTCTCACGGTTGCATCAGGTTTTAATACAATGTCACGTTCCACCAAGTTTGTGCACCCTGGATATTCTTGAAATATGTCTGTGTGAAGTAGAGTTTGTACCTGAGACTGCTGATCCTTTGACAGATGGCTTACATCAAGCTCTCTGGACACTGGCAAGGGCAGATAATTGTCATCTGCCTCCTCCTCTTCCTTTACAGCCTGAATCAGGAACACCTCAGCTCTTGGGACCCACTCCTTGAGGAGGTTCACATGAAGCACCCGGCTAGAACGCTGATGTCCTGGAGTGGAGACCTGATAGGTGGTGGCCCCCAACTTTTTCTTCACCTCAAAAGGTCCCTGCCATTTTGCAAGGAGCTTACTGTCACTGGTAGGCAACATAACCAAGACTTTCTGGCCCGGTTGAAAGCCTCTCTGTCGAGCTGACTTGTCATACCAAGTCTTTTGGTGCTTTTGGGCCTCCATCATGTGTGTCTGGGCTAGTTCCCCCATTCGCTGCAGTTTCTCCCTCATCTGGACAACATAGGAAATTACATTAATAGTCCCTTCCTTCCCCTGATCTCCTCCCCAAGTGTCCCTCAATAAGGCTAGAGGACCCCTCACCTCATGACCATAGAGTAGTTCAAAAGGGGAAAAACCTGTGGAAGCCTGAGGTACCTCTCTGTATGCAAAGAGGAGGTAGGGAAGCCAGTGATCCCAGTCAGATCCAGTCTCATTCACAAACTTACGGAGCATTTGCTTGAGGGTCTGATTGAACCGCTCTGTCAACCCATCTGTTTGCGGGTGGTATGGCGTAGTGCGCACTCTTTTTATGCCAAGGAGTTGGTAAACCTGTTTCAAAAGTTTAGACATGAAATTAGTACCTTGGTCTGTTAAAATTTCACAAGGGAAACCAACTCTTGAGAAAAATTGCACCAAGGAAAAAGCCACAGTTTTTGCTTTAACTGATTTCAATGGGAAGACTTCTGGTTATTTAGTTGCATAGTCGGTTACTACCAACATGAAGCGGTTTCCTGTTTTACTTTTCTCCACCGGACCAACAATGTCCATCCCAAGACGCTCAAAGGGGATACTTGTAACTGGGAGAGGTTGAAGTGGAGCTTTGGAGGGGCTTTTCATTGATGTCTTTTGGCACTGAGAGCAGCTTCTACAGAACTGGGCGACGTCAGTTTGCAAACCTGGCCAGTAGAAATGGCGCTTAATACGAGCTGCGGTCTTATGTTTCCCTAAGTGGCCAGCCCAGGGAATGGAGTGACCCAAGGTAAGTACTATTTCTCGGGCCACCTGTGGGACCACTAGCTGCTTCACCTGGCCATTCTGATGGTAAAGAACACCGTTCTGTAGACATACTCATTTTGCTCACTCTTAGTATTAGTCTCCTGCTTCCTTCCTTGTGCCCTCTGCAAAAGTGTAGACAAAGTTGGATCATTTTCCTGCATTTGTATTATATCTGTAGGTATTTGAAAACCCAAGGGCAGGTCTGGAGTGGCCTCAGCTGGTGGTTGTATAGCCGTGCCCTGAAATTTGTCTTGCCTCCTCTGACTACGAGTCTTATGAGCTTTCCCGGGACATGTCTCAAACTCTTCGTTATAGAAGGGCAAGGCACTGAGGGCTATGGAATCTACCTCCACCTGTTGAGCTTGTGCTCTAGTGACAACATTACAACTTTGCACCGGCTTTATCAAGTCATAGAGAACTGGCAGATCTTCACCCAAAACTACAGGGAAAGGCAAGTGATCTGCAACCCCCACATTTAATAGATACATCTGTCCCTCTATCTCCAGATAAATGTCAGCAGTGGGGTAATGCTTCTCATCACCATGTACACAGCAAATAGGGACAGTCTCCAGGGTACAAATAGCATTAGTTGGTACATATTTTCTCTGTACAAGGGTCTGGGTGCTGCCAGTGTCAATCAGGGCTCTGAGGTTTTCCCCATTGAGTTTAACCCAAACCATTTTCATGGTGTGGTTACCTTTGGGTTCAGGGTTAGCACTCTGGTGTGGAACAAAACACATCTGTGTCAGCTTAGCTGGATTCTTCGGGCACATTGATTTAACATGACCTTCCTGTCCACACAAGTAACAAATGGGCAATCTATTAGGAGCTCTAGGTGGTGCATATTTGTTCTCCCTCATGGGAGGCTTACCCACTCCTGGCGCTGGCCTCTGTTGGTACGGAGGGGGTATGGGCCTGTGGCTGTCCTTACCAGCCTTCCCACCCATACTACTCCATGGCTGGCCTTTTTTCCGAGCAGCAACAAACACATCAGCCAGTGTGGCAGCTTCAGCAGCAGATTTTGGCCCATGCTCCTTTACCCAAACCTGAAGCTCAGGGGACAGCATTCTCAAGTATTGTTCCATGATAAGGATTTCACTAATTTCATGAAGTGTTTTAACTTGCGGTTGGATCCATTTTACATACAGCTCTTTAAGCCTCACATACAGCTCCTTGGGGCTTTCTTCAAGTTCCACATGGAGGGATCTGAACCTCTGCCTGTAGGTCTCAGGGTTAATATCATATTTTTTCAGAATTGCCGTTTTTACTTTATCATATTCATGAGCATCATCTACATCCATATGCACATAGGCTCCTCTGGCCTTACCAGTCAGTAGTGGGAGGAGACGAAAAACCCAATCCACTTTTGGCCACCTACATGCTACTGCAATTCTCTCCAAAGTAATTAAAAAATGTTCAACATCATCATTTTCTGTTAATTTTTCCAGTCTAGGCTCATGAATAGATCGAGACTGACCTGCTGAAGACATGGTGGGGTGGATTGACTGTACAGAGGGTGAGGCTTCGGCCTCTGGGTGATTCACATTCAAATCATAGTTTTCAGAGGGATCTGGCACTGTGGAAGCAGGCTCTGGTACTGGAGATGTGCGAACCTCTACCTCCTGCTGCAAAAGGCGAAACTGATGCTGTAGTGCTTTGAACTGGTACTCCTGGCGGTTGGCTTCCTCTCTCAATTTTGCTTCCCGGGTCTCCTGTTGACCCATAAATGACCGCATAATCCCAGCCAAGTCACGCGTGGCCATCACAAGGAGGCTGTGGAGTAAACCTTGGATAATGCAATGCGAAGCATAAGGGGCGTATCCTAATTTATGTAAAGAACTAAGCTCTGAGGACACCACAGCTTTTGCAAACTTTGCCCGTTTTGCGCCTCCAGCTTTCAAGCATTTACTGACCATGGTTACTTCACTCAAAACACAAATTTCAGAGACTGCATTTCTCCTGGTGAATGTGACTTTAAGATTCCTGGCAACAGGTGAGGTTCTAAAATGTATAAAGGCTAGCCTACGTCTATATACTTTATTCATACAATACACTTAGATGAAGTAAAAAGTATTACCTAACATGTTGGGGGTTTCTTTTAAAGGTGAAACCTTCCAGAGCCTTTCTTACCAATTTCGGATTGGTTGCTCAACAATTCCTACATTTGTTCCTTAAACCTGTGTGGCCAGTTCTTTGTGAAATATATCTCAAGGCAACGTTATGCATTAATAATTTATCATAAGCCTATATCATAAAGGCTACTGCTTATAGGCAGGGGGTCTTATTTATAAATGGTGCGTGCACACAAATTCACAAAACAGTGGTGGATAATGTACTGTGATTATCACGTGTGTGTTTCTTATGTGTCCTTCTACCACCGTCACTACTCAGGAAGATCGCTTATTAAGGGGGGTTGAGCTCCGGTGCAGAAGCAATGTGTGTGTGCGTATTTTACCAACCAAAGAATTTACTTTTCCTTGCTTCAACCTCACCAAAAAGAATGTCAGTGTCACACTGGGATAAATTTCTTTTTTTTAGCTTTTCTGTCAGAATTTGCCATCCTCATCTTAATGCATTCAGTACGTAATAATAATGAGGGAAATTTTACTAACCATTTACAGGAAACTATGGCTGTGTAAGGGTCGGACAAGGAGCTCGCAAGTTTTTTTTCAGCAGGCACGTGCACCCATAGACAAAAAAGGGCTTCAGCACCTGCCCTTTTTATCCCCCAAGAGAAAGTGCCCTTTTTTCTGCGGTGCTTTTTTAAAATAAATGAATTTACAGTATATATTTGTTAATAAACTCTGTGTTATTCACTGTGCTCCTAAATGTCTTTGTGTTCTAGATTTTTTTCATTTTAGGCACATGTCAGTAAAATAACAAATATCAATGATGCATAAAAACAAACAAACACACAAAGCAGTTAAAATATACTTGTCTGTGTCTGTTTAATAAACAGAAAAATCTATAAATATAGTAAATAAACAAAACAATTAATGTCTATGAAGATTCTCAGTCATCCAGGTCATAGTTAGCCAACGAAGGTTAAAGTCAAGGGCAACTGGACTTGGTTGAAGATACTGGAAGATGTTTCGTCCCTCTTTCCAAACTGAAGAAGTCCTTTGGATGAAGGACGAAACATCTTCCAATATCTTCAACCAAGTCCAGTTGCCCTTGACTTTAACCTTTGTTGGAAAACAATTAATCACATAATAATATATATAACCTACATTGATATAGTCAGCAGGTACTATTGCAACAGGAATGCATCAATTTAATCAAAATGAGTTGTTATACTGATGGTTGTGAGGGTTAGGGACATTATACTGTAGATAAGCTGACCAATCTGAGCTTGTACATATCAAAAATAATGTGGGTCTGACTTTTGAATGGCTCTAAATTCATGCTCCAAGTACAATATGCCATCATGCCATCAGAACGTTTCACTACTGCACTCTCAGTGAGTGTGCGCAGAGTAGCATTAACTGTCTCCAGAACTTGCTTATCTCTTTCTTGAGCTTGGGTGTCTGGGGACTTCCTCTTGCGCCTAATGAGTGGGGGTGTGATACCACTTGGGGTTGGTTCGTCTTCTCCCGTGTCAGTCACATTTTCTTCACTGTGGTCTATGTTGGTATCATCTTTAGAGCTGTTGTCCTCCTCATTCTCAGGTCCATTTTCTTCCATGTTAGATAGAGTGTCCTGTTAAAAGTATCACTAATGTTAATTTATTTTTTCATTTAGTGTCCAAACACAACATCTGAATGGCTGGAGATTGCTGATGGATTCCAGAAGAAATGGCAGTTCCCCCACTGTCTGGGTGCTTTGGATGGGAAACATGTAGCAATTAGACCTCCACCAACTAGTGGCTCTGTTTATTACAATTACAAACAATTTAATTCCATAGTACTCATGGCCCTGGTTGACAGCAACTATAAATTTATATATGTAGACAGTGGATGCAAGTGTCAGACGGAGTTGTGTTCAGGGAATGCTATGAATATTTGTAAAATAAATATTCTCATGTTTTGAGGGATGTTTGACTTTGACTGCCTTTTCTTCATGTGGATCTCAAGAAACATCATTTTCTGCACAATCCAGGACTGACGTGGTGTGAAAAAGCCATCACTGCCTGATGGTGCCTAGTACCTGGTTATTAATAATAATAATAATAATAAAAGGCATCTTTTAACTTGCCATTAGTACACCACATACATCAAAAGAGCATGTTCAGTTGTCAAATTTAGCTATTTTCCCTCTGTTCTCTACTCAGTAGCTTTTTTGCAAACATTATGTTGAACTGACATTACCAATGATTAATAACAATAAACCTCATCTGAAATCGTATTCGGGTTACAGTGAACTGTTTTACTAGTTAGCTAGCTGTACTCACCAGAAGCCTCCAGTTTCTCCTCTATGTATTTCACCGCATTAATCTTGCTATCGTGGTTGGAAAATGCCTGGCTCCTTGTGTTGTAGAGTTTGGGTTTCTCTTCCCACAGCTCAATCAGGTGTTCTTCACGTTCCTGGGTCCAGAAACCAGCCATTCTTGTTTGCCAAAATCATGTGCCCTGACGTTCCGCCACGCTAATTGTCAAGGGAACACTCTCAGAATGTTGCGGTTTGTTAGAAAACGGTGCACATTGGTCCGACTTTCTACAATTCGACTCAACCTGACTAGACATGTCAAACTCTAAAGACTCCATCCAACTGACACCGACTGACGGCGCACACTGATCCAACAGTCTGTGTCGGTTGGAGTCTGGCGCCGTTTGTTGGGGCAGTGTGCAAGCACCTTTAGCCAAACAATTATAAACCTTTGGTGGAGGAAGTTCTGTCACTGTGGCCCAACAGTTTTCTCACCTCTAACGTCTCTATGGTTTCATTTGGTTCAGAGGTCGAGCTCAGAGTATTCTTCTTCCTGAATTTATTTTTAAAAACAAACAAATAAACAAACATTTTAATCAATAACTCCAAAATTATTAAGGTAAATATTCAAAGTTAAAGATCAGTGATGGAACGGGGGTTACGTACTGTAACCCGGATTATAGGCAGAGTATAGGCGCAGCCCTCTAAGGCTATCGCTATTGGGTTTACCCCTTCCGCACACCTGCGCAGCCCTGAGGATTTAGTCTATGCCCACCCACAGCGTGGGCCTCTCCTACGTCCGCACCTTGTATATATACACACAACGGTGAGGCCCAGGCCGAGGGCCGACACATGCGTAAGTTGGGAAACTGGGTGGGGGGCCGTCTGTACAGACGCAGGCGGGGTCACGACAGCGACAACATCAGCTGCGCACAAGGCAGGGCCATGTAAGCAGCGGCCGCCCCCCCACACCGTCCAGTGGGAGAGGGCGCACCACACACTCACAAGAAGGATCACTCAGCCAAAACACTCAGTACTGAGTGAGTCTGAGAGAGACGGGAGACATCCCGTAAGTAGAAATGGACGAAAGAGCAAGGGGACAACCAGGAGGCCTCCGTGCAGATGTCGTCCACTGTCATCCCACCGTGCAACGCCACTGAGGAGGAGACACCTCTCGTGGAGTGCGCTCTGATGCCATCCGGGGGAGACTCCCCGCCAGACACATAAGCCTGGAAAATGGCATCGCACAGCCAGTGAGACAGGCACTGCGCCGACAGGGGAGGTCCCTTGGACGGCGCCAGGCGGCCATGTGCGCCACATAGCAGGACAGCGCTTGGGGGTGGGACGTGGCGTCCTCCGCTGACCCATGGGGGGGGAGGAAAAAAGCCCGAGAGGGTGATGAGCAGCGACCGAATGGAGCTCGTAATGCTTTTAGGCATGAACGTCGGGTTAGGGCGCAGGATTGCAGAGCTGCCGTTGCCCTGAATCCTGAGGCACGACGGAGCCACAGAGAGGGCAGCCAGATCGCTGACCCTCTTGGCCGATGTCAGAGCCAGGAGCAAGGCGACCTTAGCCGAAAGGAATTTTGGGTCCGCCGTCTCCAAAGGCTCAAACAGGGCTTGGGTTAATGCGCGTAAAACCAGCACCAAATCCCACTGTGTGGCAACAGGCCGCATCACCGGCCTTCGCCTTTGCACCCCTCTAAGGAAGCGCTTCACCAGGGGGTGGGAGAGCACAGTCCTGTCCCCGAAGCCCTTGTGACAGGACGAAATGGCGGCAGTGTAGGTTTTAACCATACTGAACGCCAGCCCCCTGTCCATGAGCGGCTGGAGGAACGAAAGCACCGCTGGCAGCAGACAGGCGACTGGATTCGTCCCCTGGTCCAGACCCAGCACTGGAAAGCCGACCACTTAGAGGAGTAAGAGGACTGAGTGGAGGTGCCTCTCGACTCTTGGATGGTGCGAACCACCTCACGGGAGAGATCTAAGCCCTCCAGGCGTCGCCTCTCGGCGGCCAGACCCAGAAAGGCTGGTCGAGGAGCGGGTAACTCCTGATCGTACCCCCTCCAGTGGAGTTTCCACGGCTGCCCTGCCAGCAGCCGCTGGAGACTGGGAAGGACGCGCTGGTGCGGTCTGGGGTCACCAGAATCACCGCCAAGGATGAAAACTGCAGGCGATCCAGGAGGCGCGGGATCAGCCGCACCAGCAGGAAGGCATACAGGAGCCAGGGAGGCCAAATGGGGTGAGCGAAGGCATCCACTCCCAGCGGGGGGCTGTCCCGCGGGCTCAGTGAAAACCAAAGGGCGCACTGAGCGTTCTCCTTGTTGGCAAACAGATCTACCTCTGCCCTGCCAAACTGGAGCCAGATCTGGGCCACCAGATCGGGATGGAGATGCCATTCGTCTCAACATTATGTCCACCCCTCTGTTCAGCAAGCCAGGGATGTATTCTGCTCTGATGGAGAGCAGGTGAGTGCGCGCCCACAGGAGCAGCCACCTGGCCAGGCCCAGTAGCTGCGCCGAGCGCACCCCGCCCTGGGGCGTGCTGATCCCTTAGCAGAGGGGAGAAGGGTAGGATCACCCTCCACACCGTGAGAAGCTCCAGTGCATTTAGGTGGAGAGGCCTGCGGCCCTGCCACAGACCGCCCACCACCTGAGAGAGGCAGATTCCACCCCAGCCCATCAGGGAGGTGTCTGTGAAGACCGAGAGGTGGGACGTGACCCCCAGGGGGACCCCGACCGAGAGAGAGAGAGGGGGTGCCCTCTCTGTCTCACCGGGTCGACACGCAGGCGGATGAACCACCGCTGCAGCCTCCTCATGTGGAGAAGGCCCAGGGGAATGGAGCAGCTCCATTAGCGCATCAACCCTCTCCTGAGAGAGCCGCGCTCTCCGGAGAGAGGAGCCCAGTACCACGCCAAGATAGGTGAGTCTCTGGGAGGGGAGGGGAGCACTCTTCTTCCAGTTCACCGTGTGGCCCAGGTAAGACAGGTGTGCGACTAGCTGGGCAGTCTGCACCACCGCTTCTTCCCGGGACGGCGCCAGCAACAGCAGGTCGTCCAGGTAAAACAGGACCCTGATGCCAGACTGCCGCAGCGGCTCCAGGGCCGTCTCAACACACATGGAAAAAGTGCGCGGCAAAGGTAGAGGCAGACACAGTCGCCAGGGCACGAGGTGGGGCAGCTGCACGCATGAGCCCGAAACCATGGCGCTCCCCCGACGAGGGGGGGGAGGGCAGGGACAGGCAACAGAGGAAAAGGTCTGCCTGCAACATCGGAGCCATGCTGCATGAAGACCGCACGGCCAGCTGGGCTCAGGCCAGCCACCTGACCATGTCAGGGAGGGGGGCAAGGGGAGAGAGGATGTGCAGTGTGCATAATGCATAATGTGTGGAGCAGCGATAGGATAACACAGGGTTGTGTGTAGTGTTATCCTGTCCCCTTGAAGTGTAATGACCGCTTCAAGGGCTCATTTGACACAGCCTGGCTTCTGTGAACCAAGGGGGAGCCCCTGGACGCACAGAAGGAGCGTGCCATTGATGCCGTAATTATGCATGAGCTCGCATCTGGCACTGCCGGGGAATGGGAAGAGTGGAGCCATCCAAATCCTGCTCTTCCATCAACAGCAGATCGATGGCTTCATCCAGAGAGCGAGTGGACCGCCACACCTCCTCGTCCTGAACGGCAAAGCCGCCACTCTTCGGGGGGGCAGAAGGGCGAAGAACGGGCAGTGCGAACCGAGAGTGAGCGCTCGGCCGGCGTGCTCCGGTCCGAGGCACGCCTCGCAGTGGGGATGGAGATCACCCAGCACGATGTCGCCCGTGTGGCAGACGCCGCGGCGACTCGCCCCGTTCTGGCTGGCTTGCTGGAAGACATCGTTCTTTTTGTTTTCCGGCTGGAAAGTCTTTTCTTTAGACAATCTTCTGCTCTTCAGACAAATCTTCTGCTCTTTAGACAGCACAGTGCTGAAGAAAAATGGGAGCCGATGGCTGGGCCTCACCGTTGTATATATACAAGGTGCGGACATAGGAGAGGCCCACACTGTGGGTGTGCGTAGACTGAAATTCTCAGTGCTGCACAGGCACGTGGAAGGGGTAAACCCAATAGCGATAGCCTTAGAGGGCGAAGCCTATACGAAATAGAACTGATTCATTCTTATAGTTTCACCTCATCCACAGACAAAACAGAAGCAGATGAATCAGCATCACAACCACCAGAGTCAACGTGATGATAATTATTAGCCTTGTTGAGTTCTCTAGAAATGGAGATAGACAGTTATTAGATAAACTGTGCTGGACCTCACTAGTAGAGTTTGTATCATGAATCAGTTTGCCAGGAGATGCTCTTCTGTTAATCAGCCAGGTAGTGTCATGCAGAAACGTACCTGCCACAACAATCAGATGTAAGGTGGAGTTATGACGTCCTCTTCTGTTCTGGGCTTCACAGTAATAAATCCCACTGTGTTCAGCTCTGAAGTCAGTGATGGTGAAGTTCTGTCCTGATGCTTTTGGTGAGTCTTCATTCTCCTTGTACCAGGTATAATTAGCTGCAGGGTTAGCATCACTGCTGCAGGTCAGAGTCACCCTGCCCTCCACTATGTCAGCAGAGGGACTCACTGGAAGCTTTGGAGCATCTGGTAAATGTATATAGAAATAAAACAGGTTTTATGTAAACAAGGTTGTTATTGTTATTGTTAAGATGTTACTCGAGAAAAAGTGAAAATCACCCAGTAAAAAATTACTGGTTTTAAAAGTACATAAGTATCAAAAGTAAAAAGTATTACATGTTCAAATCTATTGATCTTACAAAAAGAAATCTATCTTTTTTAATTCACTGAAGACAGGTTTGAATACAGCAGTGTAAATTGAAAAATGAGTTGCAAGAGATGTGGGTATTTCGTCATACTACTGTGCAGGGGATTAGACTGCATTATTGCTCTATTGATGTGGTGAAATGTTTCAGACTTGTGAGCCATGTAAACAATTATCCATTGCTGAACAGTCCCACCTGACACCACAGTGCTCTCATTAGAATCCTCATTAAAACAGTCTCTGGAAGAAGCCTGAATGGAAAACTCTTCTAGAAAAGACCAGTGCTGGTTTGAACAGATCTGGTGGGTCATTTAGAGGAGCAGCAACTGTTGCATTAGGGTCTGAGCAGCTTGTATCTGATGCTTGCTTGTACATTTCTGGCTGTGCTCGTACTGGCTGAGGATGCCTGTACTTCACCTGGGTCTGTGGGACCTGCTAAAGACGTCTGGACTGGGTCTGTGCAGTCTGTCTGGGAAATTAACAGAATCTTTCCAGAGCTGCAGTTTATTAAACGTAATAGTATTTCACGCTAACATTTGTCCGACGCAGCCTGGCAAGCAACCAAAACACAGACAGCCCAGGAGATGCACTAATCAGCTGGGTTAGCAGGACAGGACAGCTGCACATTATCATTACCGTTATCTGCTGACATCAGACTTTGAGAGAACACAAGTTTACCTGACTGCTGTCATTGAGGTTTTCTCTTGTTGTGCCCATAGTCCATTGTTTCCATTAAAGGTAAAGTATGTAAGATTTAGTGGCATCTAGTGGTGAGGCTGCAATGTGCAACCAACTGTCTAGACTACCGCTCCACCCCCCCACCTATCAAAGAGCGTAGGATAGCTGTCACAGGACAAAAGGTGTCGTCTTCTGAGACAGCAGAGACAACACATTCTTACTCCCGACTTGTCACATATTGACGCTTGGTCAAGGTGCTTTAGTGTAATTTTTAGATATTTAGGGCCCTGCAGACAAGTTAGCTACACCTGGCAATGTGAAATCTGCAACGTCCGGTTAAGTTAGCAACAATACATATGCAATGTCTGGTATTGACACATCGCCATTTTGAAACGGCACCTTATTACAGTTGTGAAACGTTGCAATGTGGTTAGGTTTAGGCAACGAAAGTACTTAGCTAAGGTTATGAAAAGATCATAGTTTGGGTTTAAATAACTACGTAGGTCAGTTAACAAGTTAACTAACGCCATTTCCATAACTTACGCAATTTATGTAACTTGCCTAACTTAAATAAAAATATTTAATGTTCCACACCAGACACAAACACCTAGTCTTCTGGTTCAAAGTCCAGGTTCTGGCCCTCCATCCACCCCAACCACCCCCTAACTATGTCTTAAATATCATATACTTTAACGTCAAAAGCTGATGCTACAGGGCTTCCCAGTGCGTTACAGACCGACGCCGATGGGTCTTGGCCATGCATCCATATATGACGAGCCGGGGAGTGAAAACAGTTATTAAAATGCTATTGCGCCATGGCCACTGACAGATAACATGGAAAATGTAAGCCAAGAGTGTGAAACATTGTGTGTTATTTACAGAAGCCCAACAATTCCCACCAAGAGCAGCACTAGGCGACAGAGGCAAGGAAAAACTTCCTTTTAATTGAACACAATAACAAAATTGCTACTTATTATGTCTTCCCACCCAACATCTAATGGATGAAAAAATGGCTCCAATGTAAAACTTATTTGCCAACCCCTGCTGTATATTATTACTTCTTCTTCTTCTTCGAGCATATGTATTCAACATAGTGATGAGAGTCTACGCTGCCAGAATGCTACAAGAAGAAGAAGAAGAAGAAAAAGAACAGTGACAAAACCTTTTTATATTCAGTCTATGGACGGAATGCACTCTCTAGTGCTGTTTGCCTGTTTTCAGCAACTGTAGAAACATGACAGTGCAACATGGCAAAGTCCATGGATAAGTTTCAACTGACTGCCGCTCTGAACTCACTTTCGGTGCAGGCTCCGCTCTCAAGTCAGCTCTGCTGTCAGACAGGAAATAATAAACTGACTTTTTTTCGTCCCTGAAAGGACACAACTCCGTTGTTTTGGCTACAGTGTATGGCTGCATTACACATTGTGGCAACGGTAGGTAACTTACTAGCATTACCTAAAACATTGTAAAACGTCTGAATGACGGGTCTTGGCATATGTTTGCCATCAAAATAGCTACCGTTATTAGTATTTGTGCAACTAATTTAAGCGAAGTAGCGAATGCTACACACGTGGGTAATGTTAGACTATTTGTCGTTTTAAATGTAGTATACTGCAAGTTGGCTAGCGTTTACACCTGAAGTAACTTAGTATAGTAGGATTAGCTTTTTTTTCTGGGGATACCGCAAGCTAACGTTAATTATTTATTTAATTGTGTGTTTGGTTTTATTGTCTTAAACTGTTGACTATGATGCTGAAGTTGTTTTTTTTTCTCGTCCAAAAGAAGATAAAATTAAGATTTAAAGGTTTTTTTCTATCATTCAGCCACTTCTGTGTAGACTGGCTGTATGAATTTATCTTATTTGAAGTGAAGCTTATGTATGGTGACAGTGCTTGGGGGTGGTTATGGAGCAGTGGATAAGACACATGCCATTAGTGTGAGAGACCCAGGTTCAATCCCCCATTGTGTCTCTGAGCAAGACACTTTTAACCCCTACTTGCTCCAGGGGTGTGCAACCTGTGACATAAATAAATTGTAAGTCGCTTTGAATAAAAGCGTCAGCTCAATGAATAAATGTAATGTAAATGTTTCCCAAACATCTCTAGGAATAAGTTACACCTTGTCCTGCCTGTTTTAGACATCTCCCTGCTCCAACACAGCTGATTTAAACAGCTTCCGGAGTTCATTATGAGTTGACAGTTTGAGTTATATTTGTGCAGGTAGAGATCTAAAACACACACGAATATAAATATTTATTTTACGTTATCCTGTATCCGTTTCCTGTGTAATCGCACATGGATTTTGTATTTTTTGCATGTGTTTCCTGACCTTACGGTGGAGCCAACCTCAGAGTGGATCTTTTTATATACAGTCTGTGGAGTGGAGCCTACATTGGGAGGTCAGAACACAGACAGTCTTGGAACACCTCACTTGGGTGAAGTAAGCAATGTAGGCTAAATTTTCCCCATGAGGCAACGTCCAGGTGGGATTTGTTTTGTAATGATTGTTTAAAATAGTTTGCTAACGGTACAGTAAGGTAAACCTTTACTTGGTAAGTTTTGCTCAATTCCTGGATGCTATGGGATCACGATTATATTGTTAAATTATAAACAGCTAACTAGAGCTATTTAGTGAATTAACAACACCAGACAAAAATGAACTTGGTTTGTCATGTTATTTAAAGATGCACTTTGGCAATGGCTGTACGCTCACAATGTTGTGTGTTGCGTCCTTAGACAGCATTGGAGCAGTTCCTACATTTTGCACTGGCAATGCACAAGCTCCAAGCTGGTGCTGATGGAAGTGTCATCCTGCATAGAATTCCCCCTCACATTTATTCATGACGCTGACGCTTTTATCCAATTAATTAATTAATTAATTAATTTATTGCGATATGAAGTCACACACCTCTGGAGCAGCTAGGGCATGTATGTGTCTTATCCACTGCTTCATCACCACCCCCTCGATCCTCCATCCATGCTGCATTGGGGGAGGTATGTCTGGCAGGCTTTGCAAACTTCTTCTGCAGAACAGAGGAATAGACTAGTATTTTGGTATATATTCCAGTATGCGGTCAGGCAGACATGGGCAGTATTTCTGATATATGAATGTAAAATATGTATTTGAAATACAAAATAGTGTGTTGTAATTTGTATTTAATGAGCCTCATAAATGGCTGTGTAATTTGTATCAAAATAATACAATGTGAGTATTTTAAAAATGCAGAAAATAATTTCCCCAAAACAGGAAATTGGAACAGTGTGTTGAAGGCTTTGCACATGCTTATTTAAGACACATGAAAGTGAAAGATGGATATTTCATTGGTTTTCTCTGATTCAGGCAAGTCCAGGCAACAAGAGTTGCTCCACAAAAATGAAAATGAAAAAAAAAATGGATGTGAAATTGACTCAATTTGTGTCTGCTAGGACAGCACAACCATGCAGGCATCGAAGATTTTTGGAGTATGGTTTTTTTGACATGGCTACAGTCAACTAGTCTGCTAAAATAATCCCCATTATGATACAGTGCTTCTCAAAGCAGATTAGATTTAATTTATTTTGAGACATGTTATGGTTGCTTTAATTTGTGTTTTTATTTATATACCTTTACAGTTGAGTATTTTCAAGATACATTTAGATGTATTTTTGCCCATCCCCGAGTAACATTGGTATCGCTTGTTCTTACAGTACTAATTAGTTCCTTTTTCTGCAGGATGTAGTGAAGGGCCATGTTTGATGCAGTGTCATCACTGACTTCCTCTGGCAGCAGTTGGGCTTTATCTACATGGTTATGGGACCCCAGGTAGGGGACAGAACAAAGGGGACAAAGAATGTGTTTATCAATGGTGGTTACTTTTAATCTACTAATCTTACTGTTTAGTTTTGGAAGAATACCATTTAATGTATGTTTCAAGTAAAACATTCCTAAAAAAACTGTGACTTTTGTGTTAAATTCAGTATTTGATTATAAATACTGGCCAATAGCCTACCTTACACAAATTCAATGTAATCTTATATTGAATCTATGCTTTTTGCCCTAGTTAAATTTCCAGCTTTTCAAAACAAATTTTAAGATACAAAGTGTTCAAAAATATACATTAATTAAAAATCACATTGGTTAATTAAGATTCACTGGTAGTATGAGGTTTATTTAAAGTACATTTTTAAACTAACTAGAATAGACAGACATACATAGCCTGGGAATCAGCATCACAGAGAATCTGACATGGTCATCTCACATCTCCACGCTGGTGAGGAATTAATACCAAATTATGAATTTTAATATTCAGAAAATATTAATTCATAAAAGCTCTCATTTCGCGGGGCACCACCGGAGTTATTAACCTAGATCTCCGGACCTCTGGGTAGCTTTTAAAATTATACAATTATTGATCAGTTAGTTAATAATAAAGTTAATAATTATTGATCAGTCAGTCAATCTCATATGGAAGGGGTAAATTCTCTTGGCAGGGACTTAGAGATAGGCAATACACACAATTCCTTGATTACAGTGAATTTATTAACTAACTAAGGTGATATAAAAATGCGGTTAAATACATCAGAGAAATAAACAATGGCTAAACAATGAGAATGGAGGTTTTTGGTATTTGTCTTTGTTTCTCCCCGCTGGGTTGCTGGTAAAACAGCCTCACACTGGCAGAGTCCGTGCGTTCTCGTTTAAGACAGCTTCAAGCCGTCGGCCAGTCACTTTCTCTGCCAGGGAATTGCTCTGGGGGTCCGTCTCTGGTAGGCTTATTGAAGAAACTTGCAGTGGGGGGCCAACCTTGGCTCGGTTTAGCAGTTTTCGTCGTCCTTTGTTACTGCTGGCGGGACACGTGGTTGACCCGGGCGTCGGGGCTCAGTGTCATTTAGCTCGAAAGAATAAAGCTTAAACTTGGTTGTTATTGAATTAAACTAGGGTAACTCAACGGACTGATAACTTTAACAAACAAAACCAAAGCAAATAAAACAAGTAAGCTGCTGAAACAAGGGAAAGCTGAGGTCGCGGCACTTCACGTGTGTAGCTTGAAACGAACAAAATCCGTTCATTGCGCCGGGCCGAACTCTTAAGGTGTTGCTGGGAGAGGGGCACGCCGGGCGCGTGCCGAAGCGCCGTTGAAGAGTCAGGAACAAGCCAGCAGACAAGAGGCAAGAGTGCAAGAGAGGGAACGACAGCGTGTGTCGCTGTTTTGTCTGTTGGGGCGTGGTTCCCAGAGGGCAGTCCTTTGGTTCCGGAGCTGCTTGTTTCCGGTTCCAGAGGGACTGTCTTTCTTTAGACATATTAAAGTTAATCAAAAACAAATCTACTGGCGTGTATTGTAATCAAATATCTTCCCACAATCAAACCTCAATTGTCAAACGGTTGTACCGTTCTAAGTTTAAGCATTTGATAACAGGAAGAACAATTGTCAGTAGTTAGACCTTACAAGGTTAGCACTTCATAGGAATCACAGATGAGAGGAACTTAACTTGCTTTCTAAATATAGGCTTTTGGCTGTTACACATTCTTAGAGAATATAAGCAAGTTTCACGAATGGCATTAGATTATTGACAAGATAAATACGGAGTGACATTTATACATTAAGACGATGGCCTGTAATACTTATTTTGTCCACTTGGGGGAGCTCAGGTTACATGAGGATAGCTCTGATTAATCCTAAAACAATCTTCTCAGGAGCTGGGAAATTCAGTTATTTTGACCTTAATTTTGAGCTGGAAAATTAATCGAGTATAGGATGACATTTCTTTAACATATCCTTTCTAAAGGAATGTCAGAAAGTACTGTGAACAAGCATTGGTTACACATAAACTGAAGGAATGTCATTAACCTTAACCTTTAATTAAAACGCAAAATTAACTTATTTAGATTCTTTTCAGCAACAACATGGTCATAACTACTCAAATAAGAGGCAGTGCCACTACTAACTTAGCAAGGATTATTATTTAAAGAGAACAACAATTTATAATGAAACATTGTTTTAGCTCAAGAAGGCAGGAGTTGTGTCCCCCTTTCGCAACTCTGGCTTATCACACATGCACATCAGTCTTTGTTCGCATAAAGGACTTCAGGTCTGGGTCTCTGGGTGTCCTGGAGCTTCTCACCTAGGCGTGAAATGAGTATCCCCTTTGATGAGATATGATTAAACAAAGAGGAAGGTCAGTTGCCACAGTTACGTGTGTGGGGCAGTTTAGGGTTTCCTGCCCTTTCTTTAAGAAGAGTTTTGATAGGCTGTTCAGGAAAACGCTAATCGGTGGTCAATGTTCCTTTTGTCAGTTTAACAGTCAAGCACTGCGTTATCTGGCTGCGGCATCAAAAGGTGGCCAGTTTTACGATCAGGCTGCTCAGAGACAGCACTTAGGGAGGGAATATTTCAACCCCCCTCCTTTGGGGTCTCTTCAGCCTTCTGTTGAAAGTTGATATCTCCAACCCCCTTCTCTCTGGGAGAGAAAAGAGGAATTTGAGTCTCCAAATTATTTAATATAAAATGCACCAATCCACACTGTTGGTACATAACACCTGAATCATCAATCCTTCGAATACCATGCTGTCTTTGTGTCTGCTCCGGTAAAGGTCTCTGTGATTGTCATATAACATCCACCAGGACAAATGGGTAACTTTGTGGAGGAGCTAGACACACTGCTGTCTTCAATCCCAGAGCATGACTGTCCCTACTTGTCCTCGGTGACATAACATTCCCTTAGACAATTCAAACTCAGCAGACTTCCTGTCTCTGATTCAGTCCTTTGATCTAACACGGGTTCTCAGCCCCCCGACCCACAAAGCTGGCAAGGTGCTTGACCTTGTTCTTCTCTTGCCATGGCTAACTGATACCATCCGTGGGCTCCGTACTGATCTCAAAGCTGCTAAAAGATAATGGCGAAAAACCAAAGACCCCGCCGACCCTAAGGGCTACCGATTGCTCCTATCCTCCTTCTTAACAAGCATCAGTGCTGCCAAAACTACGTTCTATAATAACAGAATTAGCAGTGCCACTGACTCAAGGAAATTATTTTCCACTTTTAAAGCGCTACTAAATCCTCCTCCACCACCCACAAACTTGTCTGCTGATACCTTTGCTGCCTTCTTCACAGGCAAAGTGGCAGCTATAACTAGCCAATTCTCTGAAACATTCAAACTCAACCATTGTGTCAGTCCTACTAAATCTTTTCCTCTGCCCTCACAGAGAGAGAGTGAAGTATCAGAACTCTTGACCTGTAGCTGTCCAATTACATGCCCACTGGACCCGATTCCTACGAATCTCCTCCAAGCCATATCTCCTACCGTGGTCCTGACAATCACTCATGTGATAAATACTTCTCTGGCTTTAGGAACCTTCCTGACCACTTTCAAAAGGGCCTGGGTTCCTCCCTTGCTCAAAAAGCCCTCACTTGACCCATCTCAAGTTGAGAACTATCGACCAGTGTCTCTTCTACCATTTTTATCTAAAACTATTGAACGGGCAGGTCTCAGAATTCCTCTCACGGAATGACCTCCTCGATCCATACCAGTCTGGTTTTAAGAGTGCCCACTCTACTGAAACGGCTCTTCTGTCTGTAACAGAAGCCCTAAGGTCAGCTAAAGTTGCAGCCCAATCCTTGGTCTTATCCTGCTTGACCAGCTGCCTTTGACATAGTCAACAACAGGATCCTGCTATCCGCTCTCTCAGCAATGGGCATCTCTAGTAAAGCACTCCTGTGGTTTGCCCCAAGGCTCAGTGCTAGGGCCCCTTCTCTTCTCAATTTACACCACCTCAATGGGCCGATCATTCGCTCGCATGGCTTCTCTTACCATTGCTACGCAGACGATACGCAACTCTAGCTATCCTTCCCGCCAGGCGATCCCACTGTCTCGGCGCGGATCACGGACTGTCTCTCGGACAAAACTGCATGGATGAAGGCTTGCCACCTTCAACTAAACCTCTCTAAGACTGAACTCATTCCAGCCAAGCAATCTATCCACCATAACATCACACTACAAATCGACTCCTCAACCATCACTCCAACCAAGGTGGTGAGAAACTTGGGTGTCATGATTGATGACCAGCTGTCCTTTTCAGACCATGTTGCTGCTGTCTCTCGGTCAAACCGTTTTGCTCTATACAACATAAGAAAAATCAGGCCCTTTGCCTCACTCAGTAGGCCACCCAGCTTCTGGTACAGGCCATGGTTATCTCTCGCATCGACTATTGCAATGTTCTCCTAGCAGGTCTTCCAGCTTGTGCAGTGAAACCCTTACAAGGTTCAGAAAGCAGCAGCATGACTGGTTTTTGATCAGCCCAAAAAGACTCATGTTACTCCACTACTCAGTGACCTCCACTGGCTCCCCGTGGCCTCCAGAATCAAATTCAAGTCACTAATGTTGTATACAGAGTGACTACTGGGTCTGCACCCATCTACCTAAACTTCATAATACAAACTTACATTCCTTCTCGACCACTGCGCTCCTCCAACGAACGCCGCCTGGCTCTGCCATTCCTCCACACAAAGCAATCCAGTTCCGGCTATTCTCATCTGTGACACCACGATGGTGGAACGAGCTACCACACGCCATCAGAGCATGGGCGTCCCTCTCTAACTTCAAGAAGCTCTTGAAAACTCATCTCTTCCGAGAACACTTCCTCTTATAACACCTCTAGCTCCTAACATGCACGTCCTGTGCTCTTCTTCTTCTATCCCCTACAAAATACAGTCACAGGGGATGGTGTCTGATTGACTCTCAAAGGGGCAGTAGAACTTGTTCAGCTCATTTGCCAGGCGAGAATCGTTTATGGAGTGGAGGACTTTGGGTTGTTTGTGATCTGTCTGAACCCCCTCCAGACAGAAGTGGCGTCGTTAACTTGTTCTTTAGTCTCTCTGAGTACAGTCGTTTAGCTTCTCGCACCTCCCAGCTAAACCTGTACTTTAACGCCCTGCACCCGGCCCTGTCACCACTCCTAAATGCCTCCTCCTTTTCCAACCTTAGCTGTCTAAGTTTAGCTGTAAACCAGGGTTTGTCATTGTTATAACTCACCCTGGTCCGTATTGGTATACAGGTGTCCTCACAGAAGCTGATGTAGGACATCACAGCCTCTGTAAACTCATCCAGATTGTTGGAAGCATTCTTGAAAACCTCCCAGTCAGTGCACTCCAAACATACCTGGAGGTCCTCAACAGCTTCACTAGTCCACATCTTTGATGTCCTCACTACAGGTTTACAGAGCTTTAGTTTTTGCCTGTAAGCAGGAATCAGATGGACCATCACTTGATCAGAGTGTCCCAGTGGAGCGCGTGTGACGGCGTGATAGGCACTGCTAACTGTGGTGTAGCAGTGATCCAAAGTGTTCCCCTCTCTGATTGGACACTTTATAAACTTTCTGTATTTGGGGAGTTCTTGGCTGAGATTTCTCCTGTTACAGTCACCGAGGACAATAACAAGGGAGTGGGTTTGTCTGCTCCACACACAGTATCCGGTCAGCCAGCATGCTCTGTGCGTCCTGAACATTGGAGTGCGGCAAGATGTAAACACCGACCAGAGTGAATGAAGCAAACTCACGGGGGGAGTAAAATGGTTTACAGTTAACGATAAGAAATTCCAGATTAGGAGACCAGTGCTGCTGAATCACTGTAATGTTGCTACACCAGCCATTGTTAATGTAAAACAGACACCTCCAACTTTGGTTTTGGCGGAGAGTTCTCGTGTCGCAGTCCGCTCTGTACAGTTGGAAGCCAGCCAGCTGCAGCGTATTAGTATTAGTTCAGACAGCCAGGTCTCTGTGAATCACAGAACAGAAGATGATAAAAGTTTGTTTTTCCCCACCGAAGCTGAAGTTCGCCCAGTTTGTTGCACAGTGAGCGCAAGTTGGAGAGAAAATTGCCGGTAGCGCTGGCAAAGACGTGCAAGCGACCCGGCTCTTTTCCCTCTCCTGCAGCGCTTCACAGCGCGAACAACAGCGAGCAAGCTCCTTCACCAAGTGTCCAATAATTCCACTGATGACGCAAAAAAAGTGAAAATTAAATCCACTGGAGTTGTTCCCTGATGTTCAAAAGGGCCTGGGTTCCTCCCTTGCTCAAAAAGCCCTCACTTGACCCTCTCAAGTTGAGAACTATCGACCAGTGTCTCTTCACCATTTTATCTAAACTATTGAAATGGGCAGGTGTCAGAATTCCTCTCACAATGACCCAGATACCATACCAGTCTGTTTTAAGAGTGCCCACCTACTGAAACGGCTCTGTGGCCTGTACAGAAGTTGGGTGGATATTGAGTGAGTAGGGTGTGATTTTTGTGAGAGACAGCAGAGCAACATGGTCTGTAAAGGACAGCTGGTCATTAATCATGAGACCCAAGTTTCTCACCACCCTGGGGAGTGATGGTTGAGGAGCAATTTTAGTTTGATGTTGTGGTGGATAGATTGTTTGGCTTCTCCATTTGATAAGCAGTGCTGCAGGTTTCAAACATGGTAAGGGAGAATTAGGTGACATTGAGTGAAAATACAGTTAACAGTTTACTGTATCACAATGGGCAAGACAGGCATTGCATGGTAAATTACTCCAAATCCAATAAACTGTAAGCTTGTACAATAAAAAAATTTGAAACGGATCAACACAGAACAGAAAGCATGTCTATATTTCACATGACACATACCTAAACCAAAACACAGCCCGTCAAAAAAGCTTGTGACAGAGCGTTGCACAGAAAGGCTTCATATGAAATTCATACTTCACCTGAAGTCTGAGGTAATCAGGTCAGATGCTATAGTGGTTCCCACACAAATTTTAGACCATAGGGGACCAATCATTTCAAGCAGTGGTCACAGAGGTGGAAATGAACTTTTTGGCTCACCTGCCAAGGTGGCTGGTAGAAAGAAATCCACCGACAAAACATCTTTTACGGCCAAAATAATAAATTGCCTTTCGTGTCACATATACATTAGTGTCCGTGCTTTCCTGTCATGCTATATCATTCAACTTAAACCTCCACATCAGACTGTCATGTTCTACAATCACCTCTTTTGGCCTCTGGTTCTGACAGTCCGGTGCCACAGAATCAAAGGTTTTGTGGGATCAACATTTTTACACAATTTATGGATTCATTCTCCTTGATCTCTGGGAGGACAGCAGAACCATTAGAAGATCTGACAGCATGTCAGACATCGACTGGACTGCCAACTACCCAGCTAAAAAGCTAAAAACACTCCAGTTCCTAGCTCCTAACATTAGCTTTCGCGCTGCCTTATTTCACGGGGGTATTGCACCAATCTGCTGGTTTGCTGTACTTTATGAAAGGTATGGAGCAGATTTAATCCGCCTCTGAGCAGGGAAAGTTGGTGACAGACACGAGACAGAAAGACTGTTTGTGAAAAGCCACAGCCACATGCCGCGGCAGCGCTGGTTCCTTAAAGTGGTCAAGTGAAGCACTACTACTACACAACTATAATGATTTCTACTTCTCAGCTGATTTTATTACCTCAGTAAACACTTTCCTATTGAGTTTATGGTCTGAATTGCTACTTTCAAGTATTATTCAATACAACACCAGGTTCATTTAGTAAATTATGGTCCCATTTAGAGGAAAATAGACCATAAAGCTGAGTATGTTCAGGACGGGATTATCTGTGATTAACAAGTCGTTACCATGGAGACCTTTCAATCAGGCTAGAGTGACTCATACCCACAGCACTGTGTATAAACCAGCGCCAGTGAAAAGGCTTATTAGGAGTTGACTTTCACTTTCTCTGGTGAGTACATTTAGTTTTAAGACTGTTGTTCGCTAGACAAAATTGTCAGCCCTGTTAAAATGAGAGTTAACGTGATTACAGAGGCACCTAGCTAAGCA